>NC_083584.1:10530983-10830983 GCF_027579695.1 Neoarius graeffei
GAGCCGCTGCCACTCCAAGATGCTCTTTTTATACCCAGTCATGTTAATGACCTATTGCCAATTGACCTAATGAGTTGCAATTTGGTCCTCCAGCTGTTCCTTTTTTGTACCTTTAACTTTTCCAGCCTCTTATTGCCCCTGTCCCAACTTTTTTGAGATGTGTTGCTGTCATGAAATTTCAAATGAGCCAATATTTGGCATGAAATTTCAAAATGTCTCACTTTCGACATTTGATATGTTGTCTATGTTCTACTGTGAATGCAATATCAGTTTTTGAGATTTGTAAATTATTGCATTCCGTTTTTATTTACAATTTGTACTTTGTCCCAACTTTTTTGGAATCGGGGTTGTAGTTAGCTAGTGTTATTATGAAATTTACCGTCACGCAGTAATGTTAGATAGTTACGTAAATATCTCGGCTTTTCCAAGAAGGTGCTCAGTGTCTGAACTGCTTTTCTTCATTCCATTGGTTTTGTTGTCCCCCACTGGCCAAAAGGCCTGAAGTGGGATTATTTCTGTCCGTCCGTAAGTCTGTCCATCCATCCGTCACAGGAAGGGCACTCACCTTCTGAAATCAACCCCTCTCAGAATTTTTGGAGGAATTTCACAAAACTTGGCAGAATTCTTTGTGATATGTCAGTAATACACATATTGTAATTTCGTTCCATCCGGTCGCATTTTAGCAGAGTTACAGCCCTTGATTAACAGCCTTGTACTTTCACAATTTCATGAAGGTGTGTTTTCCTTCTGACATCAACTCCTCTCGCAATTTTTGGATGAATTTCTCGAAGCTTGGCAAAAGGCCTTGTTATATGACAGTAATACGCAGATTGCGATTTAATTTCATTTGTGAAAATTTTCCCAGAGTTTTGACCCTTGATTAAATAACTTGTACTTTGACAGTTTCATGAGGGTGTACATTCTTCTGAAATCAACTCCTCTCACAATTTGTGGAGGAATTTCACCAAACTTGGCAAAAGGCTTTGTTATATGACAGTTATACGCAGATTGAAATTTTGTTTAATTTGGTCAAATTTTCCCAGAGTTATGCCCTTGATTAATAACAAACTTGTACTTTGGCAATTTCATCAAGGTGTGCTTGCTTTCTGAAATCAACTTCCCTCACAATTTTTTATCCCCCGCTGGCCGAAAGGCCCGAAGGGGGATTATGTCGTGATGATGTCCGTCCCAGGAAGGGTACTCACCTTCTGAAATCAACTCCACTCACAATATTTGGAGGAATTTCACCAAACTTGGCAGGATTCTTTGTTGTATGTTGGTAATGCGCAGATTGTAATTTTGTTCAATTCAGTCGCATTTTCCCAGAGTTATGGCCGAGTTTCCAGCGGGAGATATTGTGCTCTCAGGGCACTCTTGTTCTTCATTAAATAAACGAACAAGAAAAGCTGATTGGCTGGAAATAGAAATGATGTGGAATGATTTTGTTTAAAATCATCTCTCAACAATTCCCTTGATATTCAGGGATGGATCCAGACCGATGCATCGGTCAAAATATACATGCACTACTTGGCATCGGTTATGGGGCGTTTGTTTACCACAAGCCAGCTACATGGGCTATAACCACACTCAACCAACTGACCAATAGTTCAGGATCCGACCACATGTGGTAAGCAGTGATGTTTATCTGACCTAATCACCTGTATTCTCACGATGCTTTGTATAGCATGACCTGAGACAAAGAATCTAGGTCAAACCAATACAATGCTCCAGAAAGAGGTCGAAATTTGCCGCTACTAATGGGCTGAGCCGCGGTTGTCGCGGGTCAAGCCTGGGCTGTTTTGGAAGGTCACAGGGAGCGAGAGGTGCCTGTAATGTTTGGCAGGGCTTGGACTTTCGGTGGCTGAGTTATGAATGCGCATGCAGTTGGAGTCAGGGCTCATATTAAAGTTTTCAGTGAGTCACGCTCGCCTGGGGGTTCGGGGGAGAATAGCGGACCAAGCCGCGGTCATAGCGGTCCATGGCTGCCCTCTTCAGAAAGCGCTCAGTGTGCTCTATGCCCCTGTGAAAATCCATAGCGATCTGGTAAAATTAGTGAAAATATTTCTGCAAATGTGCATCTGTCAGATTCTTGGGTTGGATTCATCCCTGCCAAATTGATTTTTTAAAATTATTTTTATTTTAATGCCACTTTTTTTTACAGTATATCACAGAGGTAATGATGTAGGATTTGTTTTTTTGTTTTGTTTTTTCCCTTTCACTCATCCGTCCCCGTCTTTCCCTTTTGGGTTTGGGTAACTTGTAGAAAAGGAACTTCACAGGAAATTCGAGCACTAACTGAATAAAATGCTCGAGTATTAATTAAATACATTTCTGTGTTTTTTTTTTTTCCTCGTGGAAGTTAATTTAATGTCATTAGAGCTGTTCGGATGAATAATTGGGTTTAATAAGTGATTAAATGCTGAAGTCTGGATCATCATCACGAGTGAAGAAAAACTTAGAAATAGTCGGAAATGTTTTAGTTTGAGCTGATTTTAATTGTCGCTATAAAAAAATCCGTTTCTTTTCCAATCCATTAAAAGGAAACTTGATTTTAAACATGACTGACAAGCCAAAACTTTTGAGAAGCACCGCTCTGTATGAATAACCCGTGCTTGTTTTTAATCCTTTGTGACAATGGAGTATGAATGACATCATGGAGTCAGACATCGCCTCAGATGCCTTTTCAACCAGCAGGGAATGGGTTCTTGAACCGGTTCTGTTCAGGATTCTTTGAACCTTGGTGCCCACATTTTCACCAGTTTTGAGTGGAACTGTTATAATCAAGGATGTGTCATGAACGGAGGGCGTGGCACAATTCACAACAGGAGTAAACCATAGATGACTTTTTTTTTAAATTGAGAGCTAGCACTTGATATCCTTTAGATATTATACATGTGGCTCTCATCTAACGAAAAAAATGACAATAGTAACAGGAAGAAAAAATCTGTCATAAAATCGAAACAAAAATCTCATCTCTCATCTCATTATCTCTAGCCGCTTTATCCTGTTCTACAGGGTCGCAGGCGAGCTGGAGCCTATCCCAGCTGACTACGGGCGAAAGGCGGGGTACACCCTGGACAAGTCGCCAGGTCATCACAGGGCTGACACATAGACACAGACAACCATTCACACTCACATTCACACCTACGCTCAATTTAGAGTCACCAGTTAACCTAACCTGCATGTCTTTGGACTGTGGGGGAAACCGGAGCACCCGGAGGAAACCCACGGGGAGAACATGCAAACTCCGCACAGAAAGGCCCTCGCCGGCCACGGGGCTCGAACCCGGACCTTCTTGCTGTGAGGCGACAGCGCTAACCACTACACCACCGTGCCGCCCCGAAACAAAAATTATATACAAATTATTTCTATTGACGCACAGTTTTCACAGAAACACGGTCCTGATGGCGATTGTGAAAGCCATGAGAGATTTGCACTGTTTTACTTCCAGAGGAATTGAGTTCCACAGTTTTGCAGCACGGAACGCGAACAAAAGCGATAAAATCGGCAGGATAACGTTCATGTTCGCATGTTGAGTGTTCCTGATATGGACCTCCATGATGCTGAGTAGTTGAAGTTACAGTAGGAGCAAGATGGCAGCGCACATTGATTACCTCCGAGCTTTTGTTCTAGATATTTATTTTTAATCCATTTTTTTTTCTGGAGATGTTTCCTTTTCCGTTGCGTCCTCCATCACTTCACTCTGCTTCCTCTCCAAACTCATGGCACACCCACTGATGTCATCACGGTTCATTCTGGAAAAACCAGATATACAGTATTTTGATTCCAGCTGGGAAACGACTTTTCAGATTCAGAACTGATTTATTTTTTAGTCAAAATGCCTTTGAACGGATAACAATTTGGTCCACGGACCAGAACAGAACCCGTTCCTTGTGGGTGGTAAAACAGGGACCAGTCATCGTCTTCTGACAAAATAAATAATTCTTTTTAAATGCAGCAAAAATATTTCTCTTTGATTACTGAGGTGAACTCTGGGTTTAGAATGAGGTGTAATCAGAGCGTTAATTAAATGAACGATTATAGAGTCCGGTGCAAAAGTTCTTAGTCACATGTAAAGAAGTACTGTTGACCAAAAATGGCTTAAAAAATAATGAAGTGAAATGTTTCAACATTTAAAAAAAAATATATATATATAACAGTAATCAGTAGGCCATAATAAATGAAACAAAGCCAATATTTGGTGTGAGATGTTTCAGGTGCAGTTTTATGCGGAAATGAGCTGTAGGTTTTACTGAGCATCTTCCAGAACCAGCCACAGTTCTTCTGGACACTTTGTCACGCTCGCGTTGTCATTTTGCACCAAAACCCAGCAGCCTTCATTATGTTTTCTTTTTTAATCTGAAAAGTGCTCTCTTATGGAATGCGCTGCTCGGATACAAACTTTTTTTTTCTGTAACATTTAATTTTGTGGGCGGCACGGTGGTGTAGTGGTTAGCGCTGTCGCCTCACAGCAAGAAGGTCCGGGTTCGAGCCCCGTGGCCGGCGAGGGCCTTTCTGTGCAGAGTTTGCATGTTCTCCCCATGTCCACGTGGGTTTCCTCCGGGTGCTCCGGTTTCCCCCACAGTCCAAAGACATGCAGGTTAGGTTAACTGGTGACTCTAAATTGACCGTAGGTGTGAATGTGAGTGTGAATGGTTGTCTGTGTCTATGTGTCAGCCCTGTGATGACCTGGCGACTTGTCCAGGGTGTACCCCGCCTTTCACCCATAGTCAGCTGGGATAGGCTCCAGCTTGCCTGCGACCCTGTAGAACAGGATAAAGCGGCTACAGATAATGAGATGAGAGATGAGATTTTATCGTAAGTGCCTTTCGTCTACACGGGGACGGCATTTTCGAGGCTGAAAAACAGAAAAAATTGAAAACGCCTTCCAGAGTGGATAAGTTAAAAACAGCCCCCGTTGCATATCCGTGTAAACTACCCAATACGCGAAACTCTGCTCGGATCTGCTCACGTCGGGTACGCGTTTACGTCATACACATGTCATATACTGTACATGCCAGCCCGGGAAGTAAGAAAGTAAGTAAAAAAGTAAGAGCATGTCTGATTACATCGATCCAACGGACCTTCAAGCTGCTCTGGCAGCTTTAATAAACGTCCAGGAGTCCTTCGAACATCTATACCGAATCTGCACATATACCGTTAATGAACAGAGGCGGGTATAGCATGCTCTTACTTTTTTACTTACTTTCTTACTTACCATAGCCAGAGTAGTCAAAGTTTTCGCGGCGCAGATGTGCAGATCAGACAAGACGGAAGACGTTGCGCATGCGTGCAGACATAGCGGAGGTCTTTCACAGCACCACCTAGCCGCCTGGCATGCACATCCAATTGACTTCCACACATTTATGCGTCACCGTATAGACGCAGATTTCCTCCTTGAAAACGGTCGTGTAGACGCGGAAAAAAGTGAGAACGAAAACGGACTTTTGCGTTTTTGTTTCAGACCGTCCCCGTGTAAAGTGGGCCTTAATTTTGTGCTGGAACCCCACCACCACCACCAGCACAAATGTTTGGAACTCTAAAATGTTTTTGTAATGTTTTGACTCGATAATGTTGAAGTCATAAAATAGAAATCTACAACAAAGTTTGTGTGAAAAAAAATAGAGGGGGGGGCTAAGACTTTTGCACAGAACTGTATATCAGTGGAAGGTCCTCACAAGGACAATAAGACATGTTTGTGTGTTTATTTCAAACTATTTTTTTAAGAAATCATGTTTTTTTTCTGTATAGTTTGCATTTTATCAGTTTTATTTTTCTTATTATTGGGGTATGAGTTTCTTTATAAAACCTATACATGTGAAATTACATATTAAGGTTTTAAGATTTATAAAAATCCAAACCTCAGAAATACAGATATGTAATTTATGTAAATTAGGTCAGAGGAGAAGAAGCTGGCATTCCCAGGAAAATGCAATATATTAAAAAAAAAAAAAAAAACACTCGATGCCTGGCTTACCTGTTCAGGTAACGTTCTAGCTAGTCAGGGTTCTCTAACATTAGCTTGCTGGTAAAAGTTAGCTTCTTAATTTTTCAATTATCCCCTGCCCAAATGAAGTTTGTCGGGGGATATAGAAATGGGTTCCATCTGTCTGTCCAGCCGTCCGTCTGTCCGGTCACATTTTCATTTCTGGGCCGTATCTTTAAAACTACTGAAGAAAGCTTCATGAAACTTTGTATACCTATCAAGCAACATGTGAACTGGTGCCTTTTGGATTTTTTGGGGAAAAAAAGTATTTTTCAATTTTTTACATAAAAATATATATTTTGACTCAGTTTCTAAGAGCAGTGTTCGTTTCCAGAGCGCATATCCAAAACTATTCATGATACGGATTTGAAACTTGGTGTACATGTTAACAAGGTGATGTAGACGTGCCTTTTCATACTAAGAAATTTGAGAAATTGTAATTTTTCATGTTTCCATGGAAACAGTTTCAGACTTGGTCTCTCAGGTTAGTCTTAGGGGTAGGTTTTGTTTCCGGAGCAGAACTTGAAAACTGTGAGTGGTACGGTCTTGAAAGTTGGTATATGTGTTGATTAAGTAATGTTTATGTGCTTTTTGATACTAAGAAATGTGAGAAATTTTCATTTTTAGCTCAGCTGGACCAAAGGTCCGGTGGGTTTATGAGGTCTGTGTAAAGAGGTCGGGTTGGTTTGCTGCAGCAGAACTTGAAAAATATGACAGATAATGTATTGAAACTTGGTATATAGTTGGGGGGGGCAGGGGATATAGATGACCCTGTCTTCATGTTTTAACTATACAGGTTCCCGTTTCCAGTTGAGACGACATTGTGTGTGTTTTGGCTGCCGCTTCTCACTGAGGGTTTTTTTTTTTGGATTGTATAGTTTGATGTTTGTTCTTTGTTTGAATGTTTTGTCTGCCGGTTGTGGTGTAGTTCCAGACCCAATTTTGGGCGTCAGTTTCCTTCAGACCTTGGTCCACCATGGGCGATGTGTGTTCTGCTTGCTATGGACTGCAGTGAACTTGTTTCTCTTTTTAACATCGGGGCTGTCCAGCACTCTGTATGGCAGTGCTTAGTGCTCGCTTTGTGGATCCATGTCACGGTGTTCCAACTGATGTTGCCTTGTGGCATCGCAGCGACTGTGCAAGTGGTGTGGGACATACCCTAGTGCAGCTTTTCATGGGATTGTGGGCAGCTACACCACTGGAATTACATCCTGACCCTCTTTTGGTGGACCTTTTTTTTCCCTTTTTGTTTTGTAATTGTAAAGCATGTAGGAAATGTGCTATACAAGTTAAACTTATTATTATTTCAAGTCAAGTAAAAGTCCCTCTCATGCCAAGATCTGGTCTTCCCAGACAGTCTCCTAGCCCATTACTAACCAACTCTTTAAGGCATATGGGTGCGGTGCTGATCTCAGTTTCTATAGCCCTCGGCCTCTCGCCTATGGGGGGGGTGTCCTCTGGTAACCATGAGAGTTTGACTCCTCACTCACATCTGTATTGCAGCGTGCCTTGCCAGATGGCAGTAGGTACCATTTTTATAATGGGCTTTGGGATGATCCGACCGCGAGTAGAACTCGCGATCTCCCGAATGAGAGGTGGACACGCTAACCACTAGGCCAACTCACAGTATTATTTTTCAGTGGAAAATAAAAACTTTGGATGAATTCAACTCAATACGATTCATATCATTCTCATCCACATCTCTTGACTTCACTTCAGGGACGTGAGAGTGAGAGATGATTGACCCTGGAAGTCCTGGAGTCCTCACTTTAGGCCGACTGTAACAAAATCTGTATCACTGGGAATGAAATTTGTGAGATTTTCATTTCAGGTTCTGATTACCTCCGTCAACTGTGTTGGAGAAGGTTATGTTTTCACCTCCATTTGTTTGTTTTCAACATAACTCAAAAAGTATTGAATGGATTTTGATTAAATTTGGAGGAAAGGTGCACCATGGGCCAAGGAACAATTGATTAGATCTCATTCTCATCTCATTATCTCTAGCCGCTTTATCCTGTTCTACAGGGTCGCAGGCAAGCTGGAGCCTATCCCAGCTGACTACGGGCGAAAGGCGGGGTACACCCTGGACAAGTCACCAGGTCATCACAGGGCTGACACATAGACACAGACAACCATTCACACTCACATTCACACCTACGCTCAATTTAGAGTCACCAGTTAACCTAACCTGCATGTCTTTGGACTGTGGGGGAAACCGGAGCACCCGGAGGAAACCCACACGGACAGAACATGCAAACTCCACACAGAAAGGCCCTCGCCGGCCACGGGACTCGAACCCGGACCTTCTTGCTGTGAGGCGACAGCGCTAACCACTACACCACCGTGCCGCCCCAATTGATTAGATTTTGACGCAAATCCGGATATGTATGTGGATCCAGAATTTTTTTCTCTCTTCCCAATGTTACTCAAAAAGTAGTGAAAAGATTTGGATGAAATTTGGTGGACAGCTTTAGTATTATCCTCAGTTCCAGTGATTTGATTTTGATGTTGATAGCATGTGCCTTGTTGGAGATATTATCTCTACTCTACCCTGTGTCCTTCTAACTTGCCTATTTATTTATTTAAAATCCAGCACCAATATTGATTTTTTTTTTTAAAGATATTTTTTGGGGGCTTTTTTCACCTTTATTAGATAGGACAGTGTAGAGACAGGAAATGAGCAGAAGAGAGACAGGGAGGGATTGGGAAATGACCTCAGGTCAGAATCGAACCCAGGTCCCCGGATTTATGGTATGGCGCCTTATCCAGCTGAGCCACAACCCCTCCCCCCAAAAAAATATTGAATTTTTATCCACAGCTCTTACCTTGAGCAGATTCAAACCAAAGGAAAAAAAAAAAAACATTGGCAAAAATATAAAGATGTTTATTAAATACACCACAGAGGAAAAGAATTATATTAAACATGACGCGTGTGTAATTTAAAAATTGGAAATTCATGTTCAGATTTTTTTTTCTTTTTCTCAGCATTGAAGCTCCAACACCAGCGCAGCTCCCGTCTTGTACAAAATTAGACACCGTCATCTTTCTGATCATAATTAAAACCAGAACTCAGTTTTATTAGTTCTTTATTGCTTTTGCTTTGGACGCCGTGACAAAAACGGTGCGGGAATGATAACGATTTCAGATAAAATGTGTGGCATCATTGCGAGCACTTTAGAGATCAATAACGTTCCTCATTTCAGAAACAAACCTGCTGTTGGCTGTGATTAATTATTTGTGTGAGACACACTGGGTTATGAGTGTTAGAGCTGTATGATTGATGACAGAGCAGCAGATGATGATGACGATGATGATATGCTTGTGTGTGTGTGTGTAGGTGCTGGTTGCGGGTTGATAACTACTTCGTGTGGAGCTTCATCGGCCCCGTGTCCTTCATCATCATGGTATTGTTCTCTCTCAGCTTCACCTTTTGGAAAGTTTTTGGATTTTTTTTTTTTTTCCAGATCACAATCATCTCTCGAATTTAGTGCACTTTTTAATCTTCTAACACGGTTAAGGTTTGGAAAACAAAAGGTGCTTGATTAAATAAAATAACAAACTTATAAATCCTGGATAAAGGATAAAGTATGAAGTATGATGGACGCTGATGTTTCTGTATGAGTGACTTCACGATTGTGGTGATATTTAGCTCTTGGAAGGTTTTTTTTTTTCTTCTTTCCCTCCCAACAGTGAATCTATAGAAATGTGCATTCAAACAATTGAATATTTTTATTTTGGTTCTCATTTTTAGTTTGGTTTCATTTCTGATTGCTTTTAAATGAGTAACCGTTCTTTGTTTGTTTGTTTGTTTTTTCTTTTGTTTTTTTTTAAGCATAAAATGACCAAATACACAAAACACGGTTAACTAGCATCCATGCTAACGGCGTGACGAGACATTAAGAAGGATATTCTAATTATTTGCTCAAAAAGTATTATTTTAATCAATAATTTACTTATTAACTGATGAGATCATTTCTTAATCATAGAAACAAGAAAAAAAGCCAATCAGAAACGTTCTCTTCTTCTTCTTCTCATGATCCTCAGGAGATTTGTCTGATGCAGCTTCGCAGATTCACACCTTAATGCAGAAGTATTATCATTTGACGTGCCGTAGATGTTTAACGTCTTTAAAATGTCTTTTACATTACATTTGTTTCCGTATTTGTAACCGGAATCTCAGTGGAACACAAACAGCACTGCGATCGTGGACTCACCTGTACCTTCTGTATAACCTCTGACCTTTGTTTGACCTCCAGCTGAACCTGGTGTTCCTGATGGTCACTCTTCACAAGATGGTCCGCAACTCGTCCGCCCTCAAACCCGACTCCAGCCGTCTGGACAACATCAAGTAAGTCCTCTGAATAAATAAGCGTGTTTAATGAAGTGGAGCACAAAGGCGCAATACGGCGACTGAACCAAAGGCTTTACGGATAAATATTCATCGAAGCGCCTGATTAAGGTGGTTTTCTTTTTGTGTGTCATAATCATCATATTATTAAAATCACCCAAGTGTAGAACACGCCTCCGAGGTTGCCGGACTTTTCTTGAGTAGAAATGTCCGAGATGGGCTTTAAACACAAACGGTTTTATAATTATCACAATCACTGCAACTTTGGTTCAATTTAACAAAACGGCTTCTGCACTAATTATAGAGCAGCTTAGAGAATAGCACTTGATCCAGCACATCTTGTTATTTTGCATTTTATTGTTTGTTTGGGTTTTTTTTTTCCATATCACACACATCGACATTTACCCCACGTCTACAAGACACTGACTCGAGGAACTTGATCGTAATGTGGACGCATATAGTTTATTTTATTATGCTTTTTTAAAAGAAAAGTGAAAGAATTATGCCTAATATGACAAACTGGGCATGGTCTTTTGTAATAATGGCAAACCAGGTTTGGTCATCCTAATATGGTAAAATGGGTGTGGTCATTGTGGTATAGGAAGATAAATGGGTGTGGTCATTGTGATAGGGCAAACCAGGTTTGGTCATCTTAACATGGCAAAATGGGTGTGGTCATTCTGATAGGACAAATCAGATTTGATCATCGGAATATGGTAAACTGGGCGTGGCTATTGTAAAATACTAAACCAGGTTTGGTCATCTTCTCATCTCATTATCTGTAGCCGCTTTATCCTGTTCTACAGGGTCGCAGGCAAGCTGGAGCCTATCCCAGCTGACTACGGGCGAAAGGCGGGGTACACCCTGGACAAGTCGCCAGGTCATCACAGGGCTGACACATAGACACAGACAACCATTCACACTCACATTCACACCTACGGTCAATTTAGAGCCACCAGTTAACCTAACCTGCATGTCTTTGGACTGTGGGGGGAACCGGAACACCCGGAGGAAACCCACGCGGACACGGGGAGAACATGCAAACTCCACACAGAAAGGCCCTCGCCGGCCACAGGGCTCGAACCCGGACCTTCTTGCTGTGAGGCGACAGCGCTAACCACTACACCACCGTGCCGCCCATGACCAAACCTGGTTTATTATTTTACAATGACCACGCCCAGTTTGCAATATTCCGATGAGCAAATGTGATTTGTCCTATCAGAATGACCACAGGCGGCACGGTGGTGTAGTGGTTAGCGCTGTTGCCTCACAGCAAGAAGGTCCGGGTTCGAGCCGCGTGGCCAGCGAGGGTCTTTCTTTGTGGAGTTTGCATGTTCTCCCCGTGTCTGCGTGGGATTCCTCCGGGTGCTCCGGTTCCCCCCACAGTCCAAAGACATGCAGGTTAGGTTAACTGGTGACTCTAAATTGAGCGTAGGTGTGAATGTGAGTGTGAATGGTTGTCTGTGTCTATGTGTCAGCCCTGTGATGACCTGGCGACTTGTCCAGGGTGTACCCCGCCTTTCGCCCGTAGTCAGCTGGGATAGGCTCCAGCTTGCCTACGACCCTGTAGAACAGGATAAAGCGGCTACAGATAATGAGATGAGATGAGATGAGATGAGGTTTGGTCATCCTGACATGGCAAAATGGGCGTAGTCACTGTGATAGGACAAAACAGGTTTGGTCATTGGAATATGGCAAACTGGGCGTGGTCATTATAAAATAGTAAACCAGGTTTGGTCATCTTTGTAATGATAAGTGCTAACAAAGAAGCTACCCATGGGGGCGATCTAACATCAGCAGACTACGGATTGACTGAATGTAGTACCAGAGAGTGAGTCGATACTGGAGTGTAATCCTGAGCGTGTGTAACATTAAACAGCTATCTGAAGCTAGCACAAAGTTCAATTCTTAATGTTTTATTCATAGATGAATAAGAACATTACATGGTACCAGGAGTCGGGTTAAGAATAAGAAGCGACACAAGATGGATGCAATGAAACCGCCAAGTCCGCTGAAGCTGACTGGAAATGTAGATGCAAGTTGGAGGGCTTTCAAACAGCAGTTCCTGCTTTATATTATGGCTGTCGGAGTGGATCGACGGGCAGATGAAAGAAAAATAGCCATGCTGCTCACCGTCGCCAGCACAGAAGCAATAGAGGTCTTCAACACATTTGTGTTTGCTCAATCCGAGGACAAAGGCAAGCTTGATGAGGTCTTGAAGAAATTTGACGAGCACTGTCTGTCAAAGAAAAATGAAATGTACGAGAGGTACAGTACATCTTTCGCTCACGTTTACAGCACCAGGGTGAGTCATTTGATCCTTTTCTCACCGACCTCAAGATTAAAGCTCAGTCTTGTAATTTTGATGTTCTCAGAGACTCCATGATAAGAGATCAAATAGTGTTTGGAACTAATGAGAAGAAGCTCCGGGAGAAACCATTCAGAGAAACAGAACTCACGTTAGACAGTACTATAAAAATATGTCAAGCCAGTGAGCTAGCACGACAACATGTACTGACTTTCAGAGAGCCTGCTCATGGAGCAGCACGCCAAGAAGACGAGGCAGTGAACGCCGTGACAACGAAAGGAAAGCCACGGAGCAAATTTAAAAACACTGATAACAGGATTAAAACCAGTGATAAAGAAATGTTCACTTGCAAGAGATGCGGTGAGAAACACAGACTAAGACAATGTCCTGCCTATGGAAAAATGTGCAAAATGCAAAGGACAAAACCATTATGCAAGAATGTGTCTCTCTAAGAAGAAAGGACAGGGTGTACACACAGTGCAGGAAGACACAGATGACAGTGATGACTTGAGTGACACATTTTTCATTAAGATGGTGTCACATGATGAAGATGTCACCACACAGTCCTCAAGAATAAACGATACAGGTCAAACTGTAAGTACAGTCACAGATGACAAATGGACTGTTCCGCTGTTAGTCAATGGGACAATTGTAGCATTTAAAATTGGCACAGGGGCCAAAGCTAACTTGATCAGTGAGAAGGATTTCAACACACTGACTGAGAAGCCTAAAAGATTCACAGAAAAAAGTCACACGTCTGAAGGCCTATAATAATCAGCCAATACAAACAAAAGGTGGATGCAGACTTAAAGTGACTGCGAAAGGCAAACAGCATAACATGTTGTTCATCATTGTGCCTGATGGACACGAGTCACCCTTAGGAGACAAAGCATCTGAGGACCTTGGACAATAAAGAGGATCTGTCAGATAAACACTGACAGCATGAACTTGGTCAAACAAGGCAAAAGACTGGAACACCAACAGTGTGAGGGAAGTTCAGACATTGTCAATAAATTCCCTTCGGTCTTCAAAGGACATGGGACATTACCTTACACTTACAAAATTCAGCTCAAGGATGATGCCGTGCCTGTAGTGCATGCCCCAAGGAGAGTGCCTGCACCACTCAAGGCTGGCTTGAAAAAAGAGCTTGAAAGAATGACTCAAATGGGTGTCATTGAACGAGTGGAAGAGCCCAGAGATTGGGTTAACTCCATCACGTGTCAAGAAAAAGAACACAGGTGCTCAAAGAGTCTGCCTTGATTCCAAAGATCTAAATGAAAATATTAAAAGAGGGCATTGCCAGATCCCAAAACGATAAGAGGTAATGAGTGAAATGGCTGGTGCTAAGTTTTTTAGCAAACTAGATGCTTCACACGGGTTTTGGCAGCTGAGGCTGGACCCAGAAAGCAGCAAGTACACTACCTTTAACACACCATTCGGGCATTACTGTTTCTTGAGGCTCCCATTTGGCATTAAATCAGCACCAGAGATCTTCCACAGAGCGATGGAGTCCATAATACAACCCCGATTCCAAAAAAGTTGGGACAATGTACAAATTGTAAATAAAAACGGAATGCAATGATTTACAAATCTCAAAAACTGATATTGTATTCACAATAGAACATAGACAACATATCAAATGTCGAAAGTGAGACATTTTGAAATTTCATGCCAAATATTGGCTCATTTGAAATTTCATGACAGCAACACATCTCAAAAAAGTTGGGACAGGGGCAATAAGAGGCTGGAAAAGTTAAAGGTACAAAAAAGGAACAGCTGGAGGACCAAATTGCAACTCATTAGGTCAATTGGCAATAGGTCATTAACATGACTGGGTATAAAAAGAGCATCTTGGAGTGGCAGCGGCTCTCAGAAGTAAAGATGGGAAGAGGATCACCAATCCCCCTAATTCTGCACCGACAAATAGTGGAGCAATATCAGAAAGGAGTTCGACAGTGTAAAATTGCAAAGAGTTTGAACATATCATCATCTACAGTGCATAATATCATCAAAAGATTCAGAGAATCTGGAAGAATCTCTGTGCGTAAGGGTCAAGGCCGGAAAACCATACTGGGTGCCCGTGATCTTCGGGCCCTTAGACGGCACTGCATCACATACAGGCATGCTTCTGTATTGGAAATCACAAAATGGGCTCAGGAATATTTCCAGAGAACATTATCTGTGAACACAATTCACCGTGCCATCCGCCGTTGCCAGCTAAAACTCTGTAGTTCAAAGAAGAAGCCGTATCTAAACATGATCCAGAAGCGCAGACGTCTTCTCTGGGCCAAGGCTCATTTAAAATGGACTGTGGCAAAGTGGAAAACTGTTCTGTGGTCAGACGAATCAAAATTTGAAGTTCTTTATGGAAATCAGGGACGCCGTGTCATTCGGACTAAAGAGGAGAAGGACGACCCAAGTTGTTATCAGCGCTCAGTTCAGAAGCCTGCATCTCTGATGGTATGGGGTTGCATTAGTGCGTGTGGCATGGGCAGCTTACACATCTGGAAAGACACCATCAGCGCTGAAAGGTATATCCAGGTTCTAGAGCAACATATGCTCCCATCCAGACGACGTCTCTATCAGGGAAGACCTTGCATTTTCCAACATGACAATGCCAAACCACATACTGCATCAATTACAGCATCATGGCTGCGTAGAAGAAGGGTCCGGGTACTGAACTGGCCAGCCTGCAGTCCAGATCTTTCACCCATAGAAAACATTTGGCGCATCATAAAATGGAAGGTACGACAAAAAGACCCAAGACAGTTGAGCAACTAGAATCCTACATTAGACAAGAATGGGTTAACATTCCTATCCCTAAACTTGAGCAACTTGTCTCCTCAGTCCCCAGACGTTTACAGACTGTTGTAAAGAGAAAAGGGGATGTCTCACAGTGGGAAACATGGCCTTGTCCCAACTTTTTTGAGATGTGTTGTTGTCATGAAATTTAAAATCACCTAATTTTTCTCTTTAAATGATACATTTTCTCACTTTAAACATTTGATATGTCACCTATGTTCTATTCTGAATAAAATATGGAATTTTGAAACTTTCACATCATTGCATTCCGTTTTTATTTACAATTTGTACTTTGTCCCAACTTTTTTGGAATCGGGGTTGTAGAAGGTCTGGAAGGCACCAGAGTCTATATAGATGACTTGGTTGTCTGGGGAAATACAAGCCAACAACACGACAAAAGGTTGGAGAAACTCTTACAGAGAGTCAAAAAAATGGACTAAAACTGAATAGAGACAAGTGCCTCTTTGGCGTCGCAGAGATGACCTTCTTGGGAGACAACATCACAAGTGAAGGGGTGAAACCTGATCAGTCAAAAGTGCAAGCCATATTGGACATGCCCGCCCCCACTGACAAAAAAGGTGTCTTGCGAGCCATGGGAATGATCAACTTCCTGGGAAAATTCATTCCTAATCTTACCTCCAAGACAGCATGCCTCAGAGAGTTACTACAGCACAGCACAGTGTTTGAGTGGACTGCTCAACATGAGAAAGAGTGGAAACAATTAAAGGAAACTGTAACTACTGAGCGAGTCCTCACATCCTTTGACCCATCAAAACCAAGAAAAATCTCCACCGATGCCTCAAAAGATGGCTTGGAAGCTGTGCTGCTCCAACTGAACGGAGACAAATGGCAACCTGTAGCATATGCGTCTAGATCAATGACAGAGACCGAGCAACGCTATGCTCAGATAGAAAAAGAGACTTTGGGCCTAGTGTTTGGCTGTGGAAAGTTTCACAGTTATGTGTATGGATTACCAACCTTTACGGCAGAGACTGACCACAAACCACTCGTATTATATCTGCTGATAGCAGACCTACCCACTGCACCCTGGCAAAAGGTAGGCACAGATTTGTTTCATCTGCATGGTAAGGACTATCTTCTGGTGATTGACTACTATTCTAACTATCCAAAAGTTGCACAGCTTTCCAGTACATCAGCACAATCTGTTCATCACACACATGAAAGGGTTTTTCGCCAGACACGGAATTCCGCAATGTGTTGTCAGTGACAATGGCCCGCAATATGACTGTGGTGAATTTAGCTACTTTGCAAAGCAATATGGATTTCAACATATCACCTCTAGCGTCTTGTATCCACAGGCGAATGGACAGGCTGAAAAAGGGGTACAAATTGTAAAGAGACTTTTGAAAAAGGCAAGAGACAGTAAGACTGATCCTTACCTGGCTTTGCTAAGCTACAGGGCTTCATCTCTGGAGTGTGGAATATTCCTTGCTGAGCTACTCATGCGTCACAAGCTGCGCACCACACTTCCACACATTCCAAAAAAACAATAAACACAACAGCAAGCTGACTGACAAAAGGATGAGACTCAAGCACAGACAGAAAATGCGTCTGGAACCTCTTCAGGAAAGGGATGTTGTGAGGATTGAGGGCCCTGACTTCTGGGACAGGAAAGCAACAGTTCTCAGTGAAGTAGGAACCAGGTCAGAGAATGGACAAGTGTTAAGGAGAAACAGGAGGAGTCTGTTAAAGACTCAGGGCATTGAACATCAGGCTGAGGAGACTGGATCTGAACAACAAGAGGGTGTTACACCAGATGTGCACCACAGTGAGCCTCCTTCACCTTTCCCAATGACTGAGACACTGAGAAGGTCTACCAGACCAAGGAAACCTCCTGAGAGGCTTATAGAACAAGGGTGAACTGCTCAACGAAGGACATGTGACAGAAAGTTGTTGACATTTGGCACTGTTTTTCACTTGGAAAAAAAAGTATGAATAATAATAATTGTTCATACTTCTGCCAAATCTGCTGTTATAATGTGTATTGACTGAGTTGTGCAAAAAGTAGAGAGCTATAATGTGTTTGATGCTCAGAGAAATTTAAGCTCATCTCATCTCATTATCTCTAGCCGCTTTATCCTGTTCTACAGGGTCGCAGGCAAGCTGGAGCCTATCCCAGCTGACTACGGGCGAAAGGCGGGGTACACCCTGGACAAGTCGCCAGGTCATCACAGGGCTGACACATAGACACAGACAACCATTCACACTCACATTCACACCTACGCTCAATTTAGAGTCACCAGTTAACCTAACCTGCATGTCTTTGGACTGTGGGGGAAACCGGAGCACCCGGAGGAAACCCACGCGGACACGGGGAGAACATGCAAACTCCGCACAGAAAGGCCCTCGCCGGCCACGGGGCTCGAACCCGGACCTTCTTGCTGTGAGGCGACAGCGCTAACCACTACACCACCGTGCCACCCGAAATTTAAGCTATAAGCTAGAATTTATTTTATTTGCACTGTGTTAAGACATTTGGTTACAGAGAAAAGCTAAGTGCTAAAGAATGTGGTTTGTTGCACTATTTTTGACATGTTGAATGTTACTAAAGACTGTTAAGATTTACAGACTGACTTTTAAAGTGATACCTGTTTGGAAGGGGGATGTAATGATAAGTGCTAACAAAGAAGCTACCCATAGGGGGCGATCTAACATCAGCAGACTACGGATTGACTGAATGTAGTACCAGAGAGGGGCGGCACGGTGGTGTAGTGGTTAGCGCTGTCGCCTCACAGCAAGAAGGTCCTGGGTTCGAGCCCCGGGGCTGGCGAGGGCCTTTCTGTGTGGAGTTTGCATGTTCTCCCCGTGTCCGTGTGGGTTTCCTCCGGGTGCTCCAGTTTCCCCCACAGACCAAAGACATGCAGGTTAGGTTAACTGGTGACTCTAAATTGACCGTAGGTGTGAATGTGAGTGTGAATGGTTGTCTGTGTCTATGTGTCAGCCCTGTGATGACCTGGCGACTTGTCCAGGGTGTACCCCGCCTTTCGCCCGTAGTCAGCTGGGATAGGCTCCAGCTTGCCTGCGACCCTGTAAAAGGATAAAGCGGCTAGAGATAATGAGATGAGATGAGTACCAGAGAGTGAGTTGATACTGGAGTGTAATACTGAGCGTGTGTAACATTAAACAGCTATCTAAAGCTAGCACAAAGTTAAATTCTTAATGTTTTATTCATAGATGGATAAGAACATTACAATCTTAACATGGCAAAATGGGTGTGGTCACTGTGATGGGACAAACCAGGTTTGGTCATCGGGATATGGCAAAATCGGCTTGGTCACTGTGATAGGACAGATCAGGTTTGGTCATTCTAACATGGCAAACTGGGCGTGGTCATTGTGATGGGGCAAATCAAGTTTGGCCATCCTAATACAGCAAAATGGGCATGGTCATTGTGACGTAGCAAACTAGGTTTGAGCATCCTAATACGGAAAACCAGGCGTGGGAATTGTGATGGGGCAAACCAAAGTTGGTCATCCTAACTGTCAAAATGGGTGTGGTCATTGTAATATAGCAAACCAGGTTTGGTCATCCTAATACAGTAAACTGGGTGTGGTCTTTGTAATATAGCAAACTAGGTTTGGTCATCCTATCATGGCAAACTGGGCGTGGTGATTGTGATAGGACAAACAAGGTTTGGTCATCCTAATAAAGGAAACTGGGTGTGGTCTTTGTGATATAGCAAACTAGGTTTGATCATCCTAATACAGAAAACCAGGCGTGGGAATTGTGATAGGGCAAACCAAAGTTGGTCATCCTAACTGTCAAAATGGGTGTGGTCATTGTAATATAGCAAACCAGGTTTGGTCATCCTAATACAGCAAACTGGGCGTGGTCTTTGTAATATACGGGGTAGCAAACTAGGTTTGGTCATCCTATCATGGCAAACTGGGCGTGGTGATTGTGATAGGACAAACCAGGTTTGGTCATCCTAATAAAGGAAACTGGGTGTGGTCTTTGTGATATAGCAAACCAGGTTTGGTCATCCTAATACAGCAAACTGGGCGTGGTCTTTGTAATATACGGGGTAGCAAACTAGGTTTGGTCATCCTATCATGGCAAACTGGGCGTGGTGATTGTGATAGGACAAACCAGGTTTGGTCATCCTAATAAAGGAAACTGGGTGTGGTCTTTGTGATATAGCAAACCAGGTTTGGTCATCCTAATACAGTAAACTGGGTGTGGTCTTTGTAATATAGCAAACTAGGTTTGGTTATCCTATTATGGCAAACTGGGTGTGGTCATTGTAAAATAGTAAAGCAGGTTTGGTCATCCTAACATGGCAAACTGGGCATTGTCATTGTTACATAGCAAACCTGGGTTGCTCATCCTAATACAGGAAACTGGGTGTGGTCTTTGTGATAGGACAAGCCAGGTTTGGTCATCCTCACACAGCAAAATGGGCGTGGTCATTGTGATATAGCAAACTAGGTTTGGTCATCCTATCATGGCAAACTGGATATGGTCACTGTAAAATAGTAAACCAGGTTTGGTCATCCTAACATGGGAAACTGGGTGTGGTCATTGCAATAGGACAAACTAGGTTTGGTGAGCCTAATAAAGGAAACTGGGCATGGTCTTCATGATATAGCAAACCAGGTTTAGTGATCCTATCATAGCAAACTGGGTGTGGTCACTGTAAAATAGTAAACCAGGTTTGGTCATCCTCACACAGCAAAATGCAACTACAGCAGCTGTGTGTGTGGTCATTGTAATATAGCAAACCAGGGCTACATTCAGCTCCAGCTAAACATAGCAAAATATTTATTTAAGCAGAAACAGTGATGTGTTGCAACTACAGCAGCTGAGAAGGTCATTCTTGGCATTCGTTTTGAATAATCTTCTGAGCCTGCATCTTATTCTATTAAAAAAAAACATTATGATATGATCTAATACCACAAACATGTCTACTAATGTCTTAAACTGTTGCACACACCAATCTGCAGTGGATGCATTTGTAGAGTACATTCGTAAGATCCACTGCTCGCACTGCCTTTTTAATATGGCGGGGTTTATATACATGTCGCTGCTGATTGGGTGACACCTCTGACACACCCACCAAACGAGAGAAAGTGTACCTCAAAAAAAACATTACACAACATTTCTCACCGTTTCAAGGAGACATGCTGTTCAACCCAGAAGTCATAGCAAAACCGTGCACGCTGTTTTCAGATTGAACACGCCCCTGGATGTCTCATCTCATTATCTGTAGCCGCTTTATCCTGTCCTACAGGGTCGCAGGCAAGCTGGAGCCTATCCCAGCTGACTACGGGCGAAAGGCGGGGTACACCCTGGACAAGTCGCCAGGTCATCACAGGGCTGACACATAGACACAGACAACCATTCACACTCACATTCACACCTACGCTCAATTTAGAGTCACCAGTTAACCTAACCTGCATGTCTTTGGACTGTGGGGGAAACCGGAGCACCCGGAGGAAACCCACGCGGACACGGGGAGAACATGCAAACTCCACACAGAAAGGCCCTCGCCGGCCACGGGGCTCGAACCCGGACCTTCTTGCTGTGAGGCGACAGCGCTAACCACTACACCACCATGCCGCCCCACCCGTGGATGTGTCATCCTAATATGGAAAAATGGGCGTGGTCAGTCTTATGAGGGTTTTTTTGCTTTTGCTCTGTCTCGTGTGAAAGCCAGCCACAGGAATGACTGATGTTTGTTTCAGGTCCTGGGCTCTCGGGGCCGTCACACTGCTCTTCCTCCTCGGCCTCACCTGGGCTTTCGGTCTTCTCTTCATCAACGAGAAAACGGTCATCATGGCGTACCTGTTCACCACCTTCAACGCCTTCCAGGGCATGTTCATCTTCATCTTCCACTGTGCCCTACAGAAAAAGGTATTAAAAGTAGCCTTTAAACATGCACTATGTAGGATTTAGTGGCATCTAGTGGTGAGGTTGGAGATTGCAATCAGCTGAACACCCCTCCCCCACTCGTCCCTTTCGAAACGCGTGGAACCTACGTTGGCCATCAGGTGGAATTATAATATCTGTTGCAGTTTTACACCATCCCAGCAGCTTTTTTTTTTTTTTTAAATCTTCGCAACTGTGAGGCTAATCAACATTTCAGTTGTTTCAGGTGGGTTTCAGTTCTGATAAATCTGATAAAGGGATATAAAAGTAAAATAAAACAACACTAGCATCATAAACACTTTTTTGAATCTTTTTTTTTTTTTTTTAATCTTTCAAAAACTAAAAACCTGGTATGTGTTTGGTGGGTTCGGTGTTTGCCTGGGCTTTATGTTTACACTTACATTACATTACTGGGACAACAGAAATAATTACACAAGCAAGAATACAACTTCACTGTTTTGACTTTTATGCCTTCTTTATTTTTTTCTTCATCTTTCTTCTCCCAATGTTGGATTCAAGCTGTGATGTGTAAAAAAAAAAAAAAAAGGTGAAATGTGCTCTCTAGAGCCAGGGTTTGATTTGTCTGTTCTGGGCTGCCGTAGCGATGCACCGTGGCGACTCAGTGGAAGAAAACCCGCTATGTGGATATGAAGGGCTCCTTCTATACTTACGAAAACACACAAAAAAAACCCAACAATGTGATTATACACGAATCAAAACATAATACTGAACATTCTGAATACTATATTCCAGGGGTTTTCAAAGTGTGGGAGAGTCAGCCCCCCCTCAGAGAGCAAATAAACAACAGCGCCCCCCTTACAATTTTTGTTGTCGCTATACTTAATGTTCCATTCGTATTTTTAAAAAAATGGTGGTTGTACACATTTTTATTTTTTCCTTTACACATTTTAAACATCTGTGCTTCTTTTTTTTTTTTTTTAAACATCTTGTTTTACACATTTTAAACATGTCATAGCATCGTTAGCTAGCACCTCTTGGCAGACAACACACTGCGGCAGTGGAGCATCTTCGGATCCAGTCCATGAAAATCCAAACTTTAAATAATCGTGGTCATGCTTCCTTCTTTTTTTGCTTGGCCCAGACTCTGTCTCCTCACTCACTGTAGCTTTAGGTACTAAAAATCGATCCATTTTGTTTCTGGCAAAGGCTAGCTGAAGTTCGCTAAATGTCCGCAATAGTAACTTAAGTACGATTCGCACGGGATAAGTATTACCTATGGACCTCTGGTAATTCGCGATTACCCCCGCACCTCTGTGTTATTGTGTGGCGCATTCGGACGGGATAAGCAAAAGTCTGTAATTCACTGAATTTACAGACATTGTGACCGGATGTGTCGTAAGTTCGCAGCATCCTGTTTCGCCTTGTAGACAGTAGAGATGGGATTTATGGCTCTTTGATGGGATCCGCATCTTTGTGATCCGTTCTTTGAAAAGAGCCGTTCAAAAGACTGACTCATTTGGCTCTTTTTAAATATTTATTCAGTTTTAAGAAGACAGCGTCTAAAGAAGCCAGATCCCTCTGCTTAGACAGTGACATCAATATTTCTGGACATACCTTTTATATAAAGCAGCCTAGACTTACATTATTGTAACCCCTAAACGCTCATAAATAACCATTAAAAAACAATGAGGGCTTCAATGAATGTCCATGCAGAACGGCTTTTCTGTAAAAAAGAACCCACTCAAGAACATAGTTATCAAGAACGCAAGAATATTTTATAGAAAAACACTTGTTTTACAAAAATATTTAAGTCTGAGATACAAAACAGATACAACTACAATAAATATAACACAAGAACTAGTTATCACACAAGAACATTTTAATAGAAAAAAACAAACTTTCTATATTAAAAATATTGAAATTGTAATAAAAATAGATACAACTAAACAATCAGATAAATAGATAAAGTTATAACAAGAACACAAGATTATTTTAATAGGAAAAAACAAACTATTAATGCAAAAAATATATTATTATTAGAAAAATAGATACAACTAGACAAACAGATAAATAAATAAAATACACAAAAATAGAACAAACAAAATGACGATAGAATAAATTAAATGAACGTCCGTGCAAAGTAGTTTTCCCACAATATTATCATTAATATCACACAACAACATTATAAACTATATACAAAACAATTTGAACTATTAGGCAAACAGATAAAACTTGAATAAATAAAAGGCAAATGCTGTTTAGCCTACTTCTTGTCCTCGGGCAAAAGCTTTTTCATCTGAAACACAGTACAGAAAAAGAACGACAGAAAGAACGGCTCCCCCAGCTCGAGACTCGGTTCTCATCGTTCATGCCTAGGAGCCGTTCAAAAGAATCGGTTCGTTCGCGAACGTCACAACACTAGTAGACAGGAGTTCAAAATGCTTATCTGGTTCAAATACGGGATAGGCCTACTACCACTTGCCCCTGAAATGCTGTTTATCAAAATTTCGCCCGTATCCTCCATTATTCACTCCAGAAAAGTACAAGAGCCGCGCGTTTAATAATTACAAACACAGACATGCGCATTCACACGGGACTTGTATTACCACTGGACGTCTGTGTTTTGCCGAAACACAGTAGGTAATTCGCAGCGGAATTATTACTTGGCAAATTACAGACATGGCGCATTCGCACGGGACTAAGAACTCAGACATTCTCTGCAATTATTCCGAATTACCAGAGGTCCACAGGTAATACTTATCCCGTGCGAATAGGGCTTTATTCTGGTTTATTTTTCCTCACGTTGCGCCCCCCCCCCCGAAGAACTCTGGCGCCCCCTAGGGGAGGCACGCCCCACACTTTGAAAAGCCCTGCTATATTCAATTTCTGCTAAATTCTACATAGCGCCGCTTTAATGTCAAGAGTATGAAAACAGATGGATCATGATGGATGAGTTCATTTCAGTAAACTTTGGAATTGAAGTAAAATAATGAAAGCCTGTTAAATTTCAATTTTTTTTATGAGTATGAGGTACTAGAGATAATAGTATATAGTATAAATTAGCATAAATGGTCATATTACTCTCGAGATACTTAACAGTTATTCCACGAAATCGAGTCGTACATGAGCTGATAGCGCTATAATCCATGTGTGACGAGATTGAGTGGAATAACTGGTTTAGTCTCTCCACATTCACTGGATTTTGAGAAACAGAGCAATTTTATTTTTATTTTTTGCAAATTCAGTAAATAAAAACTTTATACAAAACATCCGACAAAATAATTTCTGCTTAAAATGTAACCAAACTGGCAGCGAAATGACAGGAGCAATTTGTGGAAAATGTGATATTATTATTATTATTATTATTATTATTATTATTATTATTATTAATAATAATAATAATTCTTGAAAAATTAAAAAAAAATTACATTCTTACCATCAAATACTTTCATTCCATATTTTGTTGCTTTTTTTTTGTATTTTGGGGGTTTTGTTTTCGAGTAGTTTTTATTTCGTCCTCGTTTGGTTCAGCAACACGCTCCGCCATTTTGTTTTTCTCTACTCATGGTATATGAGCTGATATCCTAGTAGTAGAGTAGCCAACCAGAGCACGCGATTGCTCATATCCAGTGAATTTGGAGAGAATAAAATGTGTTATTTCAGATAAACAGCATTCCATGGTTTTAGTGTTATAAGGTAATAAGTCAAAAATGTTTTTTTTTAATTAGAAATTATCATCAGAAAGATACTGTGATTTTCACAATATCACAGAAAAAAGTATTGTGACACAATTTATCACAATGTTGATGATATCGATATCGCATTGCCAAGCCCTAATCTCAGGTGAAGGCACTAGATGAATGTAGGTGGATTTGAATTTGTTGGATGGTTGTAGGATCAGCTGAGGAGAAATTAAACTAAAATATAAACCCTCAGTGCATTAATTACACTCTTTCAGTCCCTCGTTAATCTTTCCAGGAAGGTATTTTAATCATTTTAACAATTTTTCAGAAATTTTCCATGAAAATTCTTTTTAAATATATGCTTTGATATATGCAGTATCATGGTGTAAAGCTCTCATGCTGTAACCAGAGTGGAGTAAATAACACATTCATAACACGAGCTTGTTTTTGCCACAGGAGTCCAGAAGAACATTAAAATGCGACGTTTAAAAGTTTTTTTTTTTTTTGGTTTGGTTTTTTTTACCCTAGTTTTGTGAATCTGTCCTAGTTTTAGTGCTATAGACAGCTGTGCGTATGTGAGTGTATAATTGCGTGTGTGTGTGTGTGTGTGTGTGTGTGTAGGTCCATAAGGAATACAGTAAGTGTTTGCGTCACTCGTACTGCTGTGGACGCTCGTCTAACTCCAGCTCTCACGGCTCACTGAAAAACTCTGCACTGCGCACCAACAACCGCTATTACACCAGCAGCCAGGCCCGACACGCTGCAGCACACAGACAGGTAACACACACACACACACACACACACACACACACACACACACACACACAAGCTCTCACTGTAAACTCCATGTATTCCTGACTTTCCTTACCCAACATTATTTACTGCATGAACAAAACATTACAAATCATATTAGCAAACAATTACAACCTGTTTTGATCCATGTTTCATTAAATATTAGCTCTGCACTAATTAATCCATCCATCATTAAAATAAATCTGCATAAATTAGCATAACTTAAATTGCTAGGTGTTGATAGTCAGCTGAACCCAGGTCAGTGTGTGTGTGTGTGTGTGTGTGTGTGTGTGTGTGTGTGTGTGAATGAAGGAGCAGCATTTAGCGTCTCGACTGTTAATTAGCGATCGAGTTAGTAGTAATTGAAGCATTTCAGAATTCCTGTTGGTCGTCGTGATCTTGTTTTTTGATCAACATTTAAGCAAACATCAGTGAATAAAGGTGTTAATTAATTTGTTCACACCGGTTTCATATTTAGGAAGATTTCGTTTCCTTTCATTTAATTTCCTTTAATGTTCAGGATCTTGGTTCAAACTTCTCGAAAACACTGATTCATATTTTCATTCCGTATTTTTGGATTTATTGTTGGTGTTGGTGGTGCTGGTGGTGCATCAGATGAATAAGTTCCAGTAAACGAGTACAGATAAAAATAATAGTGTAACGGATGATTACACGCAGGACTGTAACTGAACAACAATGGTGAAGTGTGTGTGTGTGTGTGTGTGTGTTTTCTCAGAGCCGAATCCGTCGCATGTGGAACGACACAGTGAGGAAGCAGACCGAGTCGTCCTTCATGGCAGGAGACCTCAACAGTACTCCAACCCTCAACCGCGGTGAGACTCTGTCCTCCCTCTCTCCCCGTCTCTGTCCTTCTTCTCTTCCCCGTCTCTGTCCTCCTTCTCTCCCCGTCTCTGTCCTCCCTCACTCCCCCGTCTCTGTCCTCCCTCACTCCCCCGTCTCTGTCCTCCTTCTCTTCCCCGTCTCTGTCCTCCTTCTCTCCCCGTCTCTGTCCTCCCTCACTCCCCCGTCTCTGTCCTCCCTCACTCCCCCGTCTCTGTCCTCCTTCTCTCCCTGTCTCTGTCCTCCTTCTCTCCTTCATCTCTGTCCTCCTTCTCTCCCTTGTCTCTGTCCTCCTTCTCTTCCCCATCCCTGTCCTCCTTCTCTTCCCCTGTCTCTGTCCTCCCTCACTCCCCCGTCTCTGTCCTCCTTCTCTCCTTCATCTCTGTCCTCCTTCTCTCCCTCGTCTCTGTCCTCCTTCTCTTCCCCATCTCTGTCCTCCTTCTCTCCCTCGTCTCTGTCCTCCTTCTCTTCCCCATCTCTGTCCTCCTTCTCTCCCCAGTCTCTGTCCTCCTTCTCTTCCCCGTCTCTGTCCTCCTTCTCTTCCCCCGTCTCTGTCCTCCCTCACTCCTTGTTCCTGTCGCTCTCCTTGGCTCTTTCCTTTCTCTGGCCTCCTCCCTCTGTCCTCATCACTGTTCCCATCTCTTGTTTTCCTTCCATCATCCCTCTCTCCCAATCCCAATTCTCCATTTACTGCCCTCTCTCCACGCCCTCAGTCCCTCTCTCCCCGTCCACGCCCTCAGTCCCTCTCTCCCCGTCCACGCCCTCAGTCCCTCTCTCCCCGTCCATGCCCTCAGTCCTGCTCCTCTCCATTTCTGTTGTCAGTCCCCCTCTCTCTGCCTCTTTCCTCCCTCCTTTTTGTGCATTATTTTATTTCATTTTAGAATTAAGTGTATGTTCTGTAGACTTATTACATAAATTATCTCAGGACTTGGACGTGTACTAACATCCGCTGAAGACTCGGACAGGTGTTAATATCAGTTGAGGAAGCTCCACCCACTGGATATGAATCTTCTGATATCTTTTGTACACTTTTCTGGCCACAAGCTTCAGGATCTTTTTGCACGTCCATGTCAGTTTTAGATCAAGATATTATCAGTGAACTTAAAGTTCATGAGAGAGAGAGACAGAGACAGAGACCGAGAGAGCAAGACAGAAAGAGATAAGTGTGTGGATTATTATGATTATTCCCTCTGAAGGTCATTAACGGTCGCTGGGGCAGATTTTAATACGAGTAGAACATATCATTAGTGTTCACTCAATGACTACCATGATGGTGATAATAATAATCATCATCATCATCATCATCATTGGCAGCAGCAATGGGATCAGCGTTTCTGGGAGGAGAGATTGGGCCGATAGCAGCGCTGGTTAAATCATCTCTCTCTCTCTCTCTCTCTCGGTGTTAATTCCATGGGTTTTGGTTTATAATGAACTGATTAGAGGCTGAGTGAACAGAGGCCGATTAGTCTCTCACTCACACACACACACACACACACACACACACAGAGCCATATTCTTGGACTTTTAATCAAGTTGATGTAGAGAAAGCGTGAGATGAAAATCTTGTCTACAGGACAGAGACAGCAAGACAGAAGAACAGAGAGACAATCACAGGCGTCTTTTTGTAATCGTAGAGAAGTTTTACAGAGTCTGAAAGCAGGAGAACATTGTAAAAGCCTGTACACACACACACACTTCCTCACAGAGCATATCAGCCTTCATCATCTCAGACCTTCATCATCTTTTTCTCACCATCACATGCTTTCTGGTATTATTTTGCTCTTGTTTAGACTTTATGAACACTTTTTTTTTTTTTTGCTAAAAATCCAGCACTGAGATGGTCACCAGATTTGCTGTGTGTGTGTGTGTGTGTGTGTGTGTGTGTGTGTAGGGAATGAATCCAGTGTGTGTGCGTGTATGTGGAGGGAAGGAGTACTGTGTGTGTGTGTGTGTGTGTGTGTGTGTGTGTGTGTGTGTGTCAGCAGGGATTCTTCCTACAGGAACACAGTGGGACGCTTACCAGCACGCGCTCTTCTTTAAGCTCAGCGTGTAACACACTAACATTCGGCGTCATTAATGCAACTAATTACTTTTCTCCTACATTCTCACTCGTTCAAATTCATAACCATAATGTGAGATCAGAACTGTCACTCAGAGAAGAAGGCCTCAAGCTGTGAAGTGCTGCTCTCACACTAACCACAACATACACACACACAGAGTCTCGTTCACACTCAGACATGTGTTTGAACTTGAAATGTGTTTGGGATTTGAAAAAAAAAAGGCCTGCTTTACACCCTGTGTAGCGTTGTTACAGCATTGCCTGACACCGGAGTCTCTCAGATTTTAATTCTAACGTCTTGCTATCCGTCCACTCAATTCTGCATCGTCTGCCCACCTGAGATGTTTTGCACACTTTTCTGGCCAGAAGCTTCAGGATCTCTAGGCTGGTAGAGAGACGATGTCTGCTTATGTAATTGTCCAGGCAGGATATACTCGCTGCGATCTTTAAAACATTATTAGCTCATCCAGTTGTAGGCCAGGCTGGATGCGTATGTGATCACACGTTGTCCGTCCACAAATTACAAAAATCACTACTCCTCCTACAGGAGTGATCAGATTTTGATCGAACTCGTGTGGAATGTTCCCCAGGTGGGTGTGTATAGAAGTTTTCAAGGGGCAATTCCATGTAAATGTCAACCTCACCATGCAAAAATAAAGCAACATGTAATACATCAAAACCACTCCCAGAGATCTCACCTAGGCCTGTATTTTACAGATGTGAATAAGTTGAACCAATTTGTAACCAACCTAATATGTCACTGTCAGTCTTTCTTTCTTATAATGTAAACCCCAAGCTAAAATCAACTTTGATCATGTACAATTCTATATTATTGCCACAAGCCACAGAAATGTATGCTAAAATCCACAAAACAGCAAAACAATAGCCATCCTAAATATTATTTAAGAACTTTGATAGTTTTAGCTGATATTTAGAGAGTTTTTCAAAGGGTTATGGTGGTTAAATTGCTGATTTTCTAAACATATGCCATGTCTATTTCAGACGCGTCACATCCATAACGGAATTTCGTCACATCCATAACGCTGACTTTTCCTTCCGAAACTCTGCATGAAATACAAAATATTTTAAACAAAGATTTTTTAATATTCACCTTGGACCCCTCTATCAAATGGATCTCTCCATTTCGACATTAGGTTTACAATTTCACAGAGTTTGATAAAAATGTACAGTCACCCAAGAAAAGTGATACTTTTTCTGTCACATCCATAACGCATCTTTTATTGGCGTTTTCTGGCATGCCCTAGATGTACTATGGGAATTGTTCTTGTTCTATCACTTCTCCAGTATGGTACAGCCTTAAAATATGCAACACCTGTTTAAATACTGGGAGACAATAAAACATGCACTGGGTCATTTGTTGCCATTTTGAGTTCAAGTGTCATGTCCATAATGCTGGAATTGCTCCAAGACAGTGGTGCCACCTGTCATATTTACGATTTTATGGGCGTTTGAAAGTTTTGCGTGACTCGTCACATTGAATGCTACTCTTCGTAAACTGCGAGGATGTTTTCATTGAAACTCACGACCCAGAAGACTCTAAAGATGTATTTCAACAAGGGTTGTTCACCAGGTGGCACCATCTGCCATAGATCAGGCTACAGAGGGGTCACGTGTAATTTCACAAAAATCGCTACTCCTCCTAGAGGAGTGATCAGATTTTGATCAAACTCGTATGGAATGTTCCTCAGGTTGGTGTGTATAAAAATTGCCAAGATGGTGGTGCCACCTGTCATATTTACAATTTTATGGGCGTCTGAAAATTTTGGGTGACTCGTCACACCAGACACGACTGTTCGTAAACTGCTGGGACGTTTTCACTGAAACTCATCCAGAAGACTCTAAAAACATATTCCAACAAGAGTTGTTCGCCAGGTGGCGCCACCTACCATGGATGAGGCTACACAGGGGTCATATTCAATTTCATAAAAATCGCTACTCCTCCTACAGGATTGATCAGATTTCAAACTCACACACAACAGTGGCCGGTATGAGCTCCAGCCTCATTGAGGCTATTCTTTATGAGTTTTATGCGAAAGCGTAACATGTAAATAAGACGTCTTTGCGTATCCTTGCCCACGTGCTCCGGAAAAGGTCTGTGGTTGGGCATTTTCAATGTCAGGTCAACGTTTTGTTAAGAACAGTTTTGATTAGTTTCATCATTCACAATGATTGTGTATTCAACTGGCCGAAACGGACTTTTGCAAAATTTATTACCTGCTTTTTGGTGGAACTGACTGAGAGTTAGCTTAGAGGTTAACGTGTCCGATTCTCAACCGGGAGATCGCGAGTTTAATCACAGTCAGGTCACACCAAAGTCCATCATAAAAATGGTACCTACTGCCATCTGATGAGGCGCTGTAATACAGATGTGAGTAGGGAGTCAAACTCTTGCAGTTACCAGAGGACCCGCCCCCCCCACTGTAACCCTAGCTATGTAATGGGCGAAAGGCCGAGGGCTATAGAAACGGAGATCAGTGCCACCCAGTTCAGCTTAAGGGTTTGGTTAGGACTGCGACGCGAGACTCCCTGGGAAGTCCTGGCATGGGACGGACTTTGACTTTTTGGTGGTACTGGTTTACAAACCATCTCTGTTCCGGTGGACATTCAAGAAATCACGTTACTGTCGTTAAATTAATCACAGATATAATCTTCATTGGCAGCACGGTGGTGTAGTGGTTAGCGCTGTCGCCTCACAGCAAGAAGGTCCGGGTTCGAGCCCCGTGGCCGGCGAGGGCCTTTCTGTGCGGAGTTTGCATGTTCTCCCCGTGTCCACGTGGGTTTCCTCCGGGTGCTCCGGTTTCTCCCACAGTCCAAAGACATGCAGGTTAGGTTAACTGGTGACTCTAAATTGAGCGTAGGTGTGAATGTGAGTGTGAATGGTTGTCTGTGTCTATGTGTCAGCCCTGTGATGACCTGGCGACTTGTCCAGGGTGTACCCTAGCCTGGCTAATGCAACTTCAAAGCTCTCTGAGCTATTGGTCTGGCCAAGATATTAAGCCCAACCGTTTCCCAGAGCCCGTGGTTGACCCGCCTCCCTGAAATACCTCAGTTTGCTACTGGTCGAAGCCAGAAAAGGCTGTGACGAAGCTTAAACCAATCACATCACTCTTTCCTCTGACGTATGCGACGCGACGGGGCTAACTGGTAGATTAAACTCTTACCGAAGCCGGTCGGGAGCAAGGCGAAAACGTCCTTCCTTTCAATAAATACCTCCAGGGCTGCTCTTTGCTCCGTTTCCAATGAGAACTTCCCGTTGAATGCTTTCAATACAGCATCTATGCGTAACAGATGCGGAAGCGTGAATGAAGCGCTTCCGGCATAGATTCTGTAAACAATCTATGGCTTCCGGTCGCAGTTCTACTACATCAGTGCCTTGAACATGCCTCTACCCAGGGCCGTTGGAGATGCTCAAAGTTGATTGGTTCCCGATTTTTCGGGAGCTTGGAAGAGCTGTAGATAGCTTGCCTGGCCAGACTAAGCTCGCAACAGGCCCTCGTGTTGCGTCACACTTAGGATGGGCGGGCCCAGGTTAGGTGTACCCCGCCTTTCGCCCGTAGTCAGCTGGGATAGGCTCCAGCTTGCCTGCGACCCTGTAGAACAGGATAAAGCGGCTACAGATAATAAGATGAGATAATCTTCATTAAGGTAATAATGTAAAACTATATTTAAGCCTCTCTCTCTCTCTCTCTCTCTCTCTCTCTGTTTAGCCCCCATGGGGAATCACCTGTTGGCGAATCCGGTGTTGCAGACGCGCACAGGTTCTTCACCCTACAACACCCTGCTGACTGAGAGCTTCACACCTCCATCACCTGGAGTCTTTAACTCCACTGGTCAGTCTCTCTCTCTCTCTCTCTCTCTCTCTCTTTCTTTTTTGTATTTCATACAGCGCTGCATATGCTAACATCTCTGCATGTGTGTGTGTGTGTGTGTGTATTTTGTGTGTTCGCATGCTGTCAGTGTGATTCAGACAAATGGACAGCAGCTGACCGTCCAGCTGGCACATTTAAAATCCTGCCTGTTTGATCCACAGACTAAAATATCGATCTGAGATGAGGCCCGAGGCGGGCAAAGCGAGGCAGCGTGATTGACAGCTGAGTGGGAGAAGATGCTCCCTGAAGATTTAACACGTCGAGTAGCTCAGCGTCCGACTCGAATAACCCTGCTCTTGGTGACTGAGCGAGAGAGACAGGGAAAGGGAGAGAGGGAAATGCAGTCCGTGTGTCAGAGGGGTGAAATTTAAGACGCTGTCTCTGCTGAATATTTTACAAAGTTCTCTCTTGCACGGTGTAATGCGTCAGTCTCGACTCGGCTTAGCTCAGCTCCCCGCAGCCCGCGGCACATTTTTAGAATATTCACACAGGAGGAGGGCTTCATTAGAATGTCTAATTACTCTCTCTCCCTCTGTTTTGCTCTCTTTTTCTTTCTCAGCACAGGCGAGCGTTGATTAAAGTCATACCATGCATTAAAATTTAAACCCCTCCAGCACGACTGTGTGTCTTGGCGTCCGATATGCGACAGGTTCAAAGAAAACGAAGGTGCCACCAACGCGAAAGGCGTGAAAGCTGAAATAATCACCCTCACAGCCTTATGAGGTCGTATGAATCATGGATCATGCTCTCGCTCTGTCAGTGCTGCTCTGGAAACATCCTCTCCTCAGTACCGCCCCCTTCAGGGTGATGACAGCAGGACGGCGGTGTTGTCAGTTAGCATGGCTCGGTGTGATCATATTCACTGCTGTGCGTTTCTGTTAGACAGAGCCTCTGTTCTGAGCCTCAATTTTAGTTTGTTTTCTTTTCTGCAGTCTGAATATCTAAGATTTTTTTTTTTTTTTTAGTATTATTTGAAAATTATGTGGACGTCGGGGTTTTTTTTTGCCTGTTGTTGCACGTGTCTGAAATTTGCGCCAAGAACCCAGAGGTGCCAAAAATTTCTCAGGGAGAATTAAAAAAAAAATAAATAAATACAAAGAATTTTACCACAAAATCCTGGATCATATGTTGAGACGAGACGTGGGCCGGTGTGAATGATAAGTAATCCACGTTAAACACCGCAGCCTTCTTGGCTTCTAATGGCTCACAAAACCAACGTTTACAAATTCACAGATAAAATCGCTGCAAAGTCGAAGCAAATGCTGACAAAACCAAACGTCTTTTCCACCCTGTTTGAATTTGGTGTGACCACTGTGTTAGTGTAGCCTGGTAAACTAGACCCACCCGCCTAGCGGACAAAAATATTTTTTGCCTAGCGAATGGGTCTAGCCTCGCACCATATAAACAAAAACACCCCGGGCATCAAATCGTGCCCGCCAATCACAACGCAAGGTTTTTGTTTGGATTCTTTGGGCGGGCTTTTGCAGGAGTGACGACAAAGCTGCGCGACGCTGGAGAAAGCGCAACAGGAAAGATGGCTACGGGCTAGTGAACAGCGCGCGTTTGACTCCGCTTTGGAATCAGTTTTAGAAGAATTAGACTTGGAGTTTTCGTTGAAACATGAGCAGGAAGAGGCTCTCCGCTCATTCCTTTTCAAGAAGGACGTTTTCGCTGTTTTGCCGACCGGCTATGGCAAAAGTCTGATCTACCAGCTGGCTCCGCTCGTAGCCAAAAGGATGGGGCTAGTTTGTGCAGTACGAAGAATTAATAAACAGCTTTGAAACATTACTTTTTGATTGTTTCTTATTTCCCCGTTATTTTAAATTTAAGGGAAATTATTTCACCAAACACCACTAAATAAAAACTCTCAAAAACAGTTTAAGCAAACCCTTGAAAAACACTTGGAAAAAAAAAATGTGTATGTGGTACAGACTCCAAACTTGTGGTCATTATCTCCAAACTTCTTAATATCTAGAAGCTGTTTATTAATTAATACGTATTTTGAAAAATTATTTATTTCAAGGCCTCCCCCACTGCTTTCTGTCGCTCTGACTATGTCACAGTCACTGTTGCGCTGATTGGTCAGAGCGTTGGCCTATACGCACAGAGACAGTTTGAAAGACAGCGGGTTGTTCCTCCTACCCGCTTCGGAAATGTCTACGGATCGAGGCCAGACTAAATATTCACATTAGTCTGGCTTGCCAGGCTAGTGTTAGTGTAGTTTTCAGATGTTTCCTGTATAACCACAAGAGGGGGTCAAAAAGCATAAATATTACATCAACATCGCTACGCGTCGTAAAAGAAGTAACAGCCACTGTTTGTGTTGAATGCATGAACCCTCACAGTACGTCGTTATCATAATAAGACATAATAACGCATGGCAAAGATCTCCATGTTGGTACACCGTTGTAGTCGAGTCACTAAACCTCAAGTCCGAGTCCAGTCTCGAGTCCCCAGTGTTCAGATCCGAGTCAAGGCCACGTCATTCAAGGAAATTTCAAGTCGAGTCCACTATTGATCCGAGTCGAGTCCGAGAACAAGACTCCAGTGGCACCATGTGACGGTGGCTGTTGCTGCCTTTATGTGAAAGCATCTCTGCTACTGTGTCGGACTAGCGTTCCTGCTCGACTGCTCCATTTTAGTTAACAGGCTACAGATAAAAAGCTTGTTCATTGCTCAGCAAGCCCCGCCCACTATCAACAGGGCAATGAACATAGCGTGTCACTTCCTTCTCTGGGTGGAGTCTTACCAAATGACAATTGAAATTCGAGGTCGTCCCTGTCGTCTCTTCAATAGTTCTTCTACATATGGAACACACAGCAGTGCATTTTTTCCCACTGCACGAGAAGTCTGTATAAGCAAAGCGGCCAACCCTAGCGGCGTCTCTCCAGGCATTTTAGCGCCATTAACATTAGTTTGTTTCTCAACATGACATATGAACAGGTGAATGTGCATTCTCTTGCACAAAATAGTATAAAAATTAATGTAGATATAAAAATAAATATCTTATGCCAAATTATTATGGCACGTTACAAAAAATAAAGAAAAAATGCGAGTCCTCGTCTCCAATTTACGAGTCTGAATGCAGTTGTCCGAGTCATCAGTGCTCAAGTCCAAGTCAAGTCACGAGTCCTTAAAATTAGGGTACGAGTTGGACTCGAGTACTACAAGCCCGTAATGAACTAAGTTTGTGTCTCCCACCTTTAGTGAATCAGAGTCTTCAAAAAAAAAAAAATCATTACTGTGTCACATCACACTGTGTTCTCTGAGCACCATAAGGTCAAATTACAGTACCGTGCACCTGTTCCAGATTTGAGTCCAATCACAGCACATGTTTATAAGGACTCTCTAAACACACAGACTTGGCGAAGTATACTTGCTGTGCTGAGTGTCTCACATTACCAAGCCTTATTATCTGTGTATTGCCTTTCTGGTTTTGACTTCATTTTGTGTATTTGGACTCCGCCTTTCTTCTTTTCCTCTGCTATTCGGTTTGTGTGTCACGTGACCATTGCCTGTTTCACACCCCTTCCCTTGTTTTACATTTTTGACTTGTTTGCCTGTAAATAAACACTCTTCCTGCAATTACAACCATCATTCGCCTGCTTACCGTACATGACACACTCAGCCATGCGCTCCTCTTCCCACCAGAGACAAACAATAAGTAATCAAGTCCGCAGTCAAGTTAACAATACGTCTTAATGTCACGCCATAAAACAAAGGGTTTACGAGCCTCGCTTAGGTGTCGATCACTAACAATTATCGAGAACGGTGATCAAAGGATCGATAAAAGGATGAACTGACTCCTGATACCGCTGAACTTAACACCTAGTTAAAATGTCCTGGTGGCGTTTTTTATACCCCCAGCCCTGCCCTACAACATAAATGGCATCATCGGTGATTTGCAACACATGAATGAACTGAATGGTGCAGATTTAGGTGGGGTTTACATTAGACCGTATCAGCGGATCATCAGATTAACGTTTTTAAAATGATTAGCGTGCACACAGCAACGCCAATACACGATTCGCGTGCACACAGCAACGCCAATACACGGATACGCTCGGCTCCGCAGGCATCCTGCGCTCCAAATCACTCCGCCCTGAACAGCGAGTGCCCTCTGGAGGGTGCGCACTCCGGCCCTGCGCAGCTCACAGAGCGCGCGAGTGAAGCGCACGAGCAGTGATTTGGGACTGAGCCGCTGTGTGTGTGCTCTCAGTGCATATCAGGTATGTGTGTCACTTACCACTTGCAAGTGGAAGGATGGCAAGCCTAAAGACAATCATAACTACACAATGGGCAGTATTTGCATCAGTATTTGCAGTATTTTCATACTTTTATACTCTTTAATGAAAGGTGATACAAGGCGGAAGTCCGCGCCGTTTTTCAGCAGTCGCGTCACATGACCAACGCCAGCGAATCAGGAAGGTGGATGTCACAGTGACGTTGTCCAATGACGACGCTCAGCACAGCGTATCCGCGTATTCTCAATGTTTACACAGCACCGGACCAGACACGATCTGGATTGAATACGTGGACGCTGGCGGATTCCCGTTTCCCGGCGTTTCCAGGCGTTTTAATGTAAACGGACAGTGCATCCGCGAAGAAAACGAGACAGATACGGTCTAATGTAAACTTGGCCTTAGAAAACAGAGCGAGTCAGAGCGAGGACATTGACAACAAACGATACACCGGTAACCTCTGTCATTTCCATAACGGACGAAGAACTCCTCATCATCGCCTCCGTTCGTGATCCTTTAGCTCAGGTCCTTTAACTTGGGTCCATTTCAGTATTATGAACTTTGAGTATCATGAACTATTCGGACGTCGCCCGAGCAAGGAGTTCATTATAGAGGCGCTGCAGTGTATTTAACCAGCTAACGTTCTTCTCCTCTGCACTCTTCAGCATAAACACCTCTGCATTGTTACTATAGTAACCAGTGTGTTCATGCAAGAAAATCTGACTTTTTTTCTGTCTCCTGCATTATAATTTTTTTTTTTTGTAGATTTGTTACTTTTCATTTTTCATTTGTTCTGTAATTCTCGTTATTTGGTGATCACTTCCATTTCTTTCTCTTCTTACCGAGTATGTATTTTATTTTCAGGAAAGTGTTCACATGAGAACTTGATCACAGAACACACACAATACTTATCTGACAAAAACTGGAATACAGAAATTGATAGAAATGAAGAATTTATGAAGGATTGTTGTTGGTCTGCTCATCTCTCTCTCTCTCTCTCTCTCTCTCCATTGTGTAGGAACCTTCCGTGATCCAAGTAAGAGCCTTTCTCTCTCTATTTTCTCCCACTTTATTTTAATAGCCACCGTTAGCGTAATGATACTCTCTTCACCTGTGCGGTGAAGCCTTGTGTTTCTGTGTACACAATTTCCACTCCCTGCTAATAGCCAGTCTCTTTTCATAAGCCTATTAATCTGTATTGATTTAATCCCAGAGTTTTGTGCTGTGAATCTCGGTCTTGATTAAAAAAGGTAATGAAGTGCTCACTTTACCTCTTCTCCCTCCTTCCTGGCACACAGAGAGCACTCTGGCTAGGAATCGAGACCATGCTGGAATGGAGACACTGCCACTAAACGGCAATTTCAACAACAGCTACTCGCTGCGTGCTGGAGTTGCCGGTCCGGGCGGACAAGGTGGCAGCTGCGACTTCCTTGGAGGTGGGTCCGATGAGAGTCCACCTCCTTTACTGAACCCGCGTGGTGCGGAGACGCTTGGAGGGATCCGACGCAACCTCTCGGACGCAGCCGCCTTTGAGAAGATGATCATTTCTGAGCTGGTGCACAACAACCTCCGGCAAGGAGGCGGGGAGAGAATTGGCGGTACCCTGGTGCGAGGACGTACGACTGGAGTGGGGGTTGGGACAGGTGCAGGAGCGGGAGTAGGGGCAGGGGCAAGTGCAGGGGCTGGAGTTGATCGAGTGACTGCTGTGGAACAGGAAGCGGAAGACGAGGGCAAGCGACACCGGACGCCACAAGATGTCGAGCTGTTATACAAGGCTCTGGAGGAGCCCTTGCTCCTGCAGCGTGCCCAGTCAGTTCTCTACCAGAGCGACGCTGAGGAGAGCGAGAGCTACATAAATGATTCGAACGAGAGCCGCGGGCACAGTGCAGCCGCTACAGGCACTGGCACAGGTCCGGACTCGCCTGCCAGGGACTCGCTGTACACCAGCATCACCAACCTGCGAGACTCTCCGTACCCAGACAGCAGCCCCGACGAGCTCTACTACAGCTCGGGCAGACCTGCACTGGGCAGCGCCATGCACACCTTCTACCCGACGCCCCCAACGAGGCCCGGAGCCGAAACCCAAACCCATGGCCACACCCACAATCCCCCCGAGCCCCCGCACGCTGAAGGGGATGGACAGATGCAGCTAGTCACCAGCCTGTGACTGCGAGTAAACCCCCCAGTCTCTCACACTCATTCCGTTTCTGTTCCGTTCTCTTGGTTTGCTAGTTTGGAAGTGTAAACGGAGAGAAGTCTCAGCTCGGTCTCAGTGGCAGCAGGTTCTACACTACAAGGCAGCTCCGGAGCAAACCTAGTCCACACACCCCCTCGGTTGATTCCCAAGTTCAAAGCTCCCTCCCTCAGCAGCTGAGGATATTTTCAACCAATCCTCATGGATTTTGTTGGCGATACCTGTTTCTTTTTGTAATGTTTACCAGTTCGAAAGTGTTTTCTGACTTTACTCCTTTTTCTTCTCCCTTTCATTGTTTATCGAGAGCTGATACGTCTGGAGAACGGGGTTCGCCGTTACGCATCAGTGTGCAAAGGACTCTCTCTGTCTCACTCTGAAAGCTCTTCAGTGTTGCCAAAAATACATTTTTTGAGCCAGAACACAAACTGGAATATACACACACACACACACACACAAACACAAGTGCACAAACATAAGTGCTTGTTACTGAACATCAGACCGTGAAAAACTGCACTCATGAAGGCAGCAGCAGGAAGAAGCTGCCCCTGTGGAGTTGCCTTTATTCCCTTCCCCTCCTCTCCTTCACTCTCTTTCTTTCTCTCTCTCTCTTCGGATGGACTCTGATGTACAGGACTCTCAACGAGACTTGACACAGCTGCACCTGGCCACAGGACTTGTAATTGATGCTCTATTTAAAAGGAGTTTTTGTTTGTTTCTGAGACCGGCCCCATGGATCACGGCCCCATGGATCTGGTGCCTCCTCTGTGTTATTGAAGTTTCGAGGACTTTTTTTTTCCCCCCCAAGGTTTCCTTGGTGTTCTCCGAGCCTACTAAAATTCCTGTACATACGAACCTTGAAAATCAATAACACAAAACCTAGCGCCAACCCTATTGTGTAAATAGAGACCAGATGAACAAAAGCAACAACAAAACATATGAACTACTACGAGAGCAACTGATTTCTTGTACTGAGACAAAAACAAACAAAAAAAAAAGCAGAGTGACACAAAAATTGAAATAAAGACATTTGGGAGTTTGTGCTTTAAATGACAGTCAGTCAGTCACAGTCCATCTCTCCCTCCCTGCTTTGTTCACTCTCTCAGGCTCTCATTTACCCCCTGCCCCATTGAATTGTGGGAAAACTGTCTTGACCGTTGTGTTTCAGAGAGAGAGAGAGAGAGAGAGAGAGGAGGGAAGGAAGAAAGAAAGCGAGGGATAGTTTGTGCAGAAACAAGGAAAATATAAACTAGAAAATAGCCCTGGCACAATTTTTATTATGTATTATAACCCATCGTTAAGGTTCGACAGGTTTCCTGACTCGTGCCTCGGGAAAGGGATACGGGGGCAGGGTGATGTGAGGAGGGGGACGAAAGGGGAGGGGAGGGGAGGGGATGAGTGAGGAGAGAAGAGAAGAGGACAGGAGGGGATGGGATGGGTGGGACTGTGGGTTTATCGACAGCAGCCATAATGTAGTGTTGGTTGTGTCTTGTTAGACTGATGTAATAGATATCAGATAACTAGATTACCGATACGTAGGACGACAAAAAAAAAAAAAAGCAAAAGACAACGGGACACAATTCAATCATGATTAAATCATGTCACATGAGCGAAGCTGTATTTCACTGTTTCTGAAATCACGGCAATCTGCCATCGGAGCCAAATCTGGTTCAGCGGTGGGTTTGTGATGTCTCTGTATGTGTGTGTGTGTGTGTGTGTGTGTGTGTGTGAGAGGACATTTGGTTTGAGTGCATACATTCGGGTGCCTGAATTGCTGAAGCGCTTGTACTTAAGAAGCTATTTTTTGCCAGGTTAGTTAGGCCCGTGTTAAAGAGGAAGCAGAGTTAAAAAAAAAAAAAAGTATATCTATAAAAGAACGCTATATTCGCTCCCGTCTCGGAGCCTTCGCTAGGTGTCAGGAATACTGTTACTTTGGAGCTCAGTGCCATGGAAACTGGGATCATCAAGCATCACGCCTGAAAAAGCAGGCATTAGCGTTTCATTAGGATGGCAGACACTGCTGACTAACGAGACACGTGCTCTGTGTGCTTTAATGTGTTCTGCAGCCTCATGCAGAGGTCCTCATGCATCTTCAGAAAAACATATCCACCTTTTTCCACCTCAAGTACCGGAACCTTTGGCACTAGAAAACAAAAAGTGTGGTTTGTTTTTTTTGTTTTCTTTTCTTTCATCGACAGTGGTCCTGTCATGTATTATCAAAAGGTTACAGCGGGAAGGGTACTAATGGTACTCAGGGCGGGGCTAGCAGAACGGCTCATTGTTCAAGTGTTCAAGTGATTTCACGAATTACAATGTTACTTTAGGATTATTCTTTTATTTTTCAGATTTTTCGTCAACAACTGGTTGGAATAAAAATCAAAAGATTTCATTGAGCCAACGTTTTGTCTTGTCGTTTCCATTGGCGAAAAAATTTCAAGCCATTTTTTTTTTTTTTTACTCAGCCAAAAAGAGCTGGCTAACTGGACGAAGGAATGATTTTACTCAAAGCTTGACGGTTACTTCATTTCTGCTGCTTTAATTAATGGAAATTTACCACGAAACTCAAGTTCCAGTGGTTCCTGTGGTTTTTTTTTTCTCCTTTTTTTTTTCTTTAAAAAAATGTGCAATGGAAATCCACAATCATCCTAAATTGATTATTTTCTGATATATTTTATTTCATAATTTCACTTATTTAGTCACTCTAGGCATGGGAGATGTGGCAAAATCTAAAACAAACACGCAAACAAACAATGAAAACACGCTACTTGAAGACAATTTCCCAACATCCCATATGTATCACTAAATTATATTATGTACATATCAACTAAACAGTGTTTCTGTTTATTCTGTTCACATTCACTGGATATGAGGAATTGTGCGCTCTGATTGGCTACTCTATTACAAGGCTATCAGCTTATATACTATGAGTAGAGAAAAACAAAATGGCGGAGCGTGTTGCTGAAGCAACCGAGGACGAAATAAAACTCTACTCGAAAACAAAAAAAACCCAAAAATTATCAAGTGTTTAAAAGGAACAGAAATGGCTAAAAGAATATTGTTTTTCAAAAAAAAAAAAACTCCTGTTCCACACCTCCAGCCCAGTCGGTGGCGGTAATGCACCTTTAAGTTGTTTTGGTAACCGCCAAAAAAAAGCCTGAAGAAGAAGACGACTCCAAAAAATACAAAAAAAATAAAATAAAATATGGAATTAAAGTATTTGATTTAAAAAAAATTTCAAGAATTATTATTACAGCATTTTTCACAAATTGCTCCTGTCATTTCGCCAGTTTGAGTACATTATAAGCAGAAATGATTTCGTCGGACATTTTGTATAAAGTTTTTATTGATCAAATTTACAAAAAATTAAAATAAAAATGCTCTGTTTCTCAAAATCCAGTGAATGTGGATGGAATAAAACAGTTATTCCACTCAATCTCGTTGTGTATGGATTACAGCTATCGGCTCATGTACGAGTCGATTTCATGGAATACCTGTTACATAATATAAATACGAAAGTGATTATTAAAAGTTGCATGCTGATTGGTCGAGAAATTCTGACTATTTCTCAATAATCACCTCGAGTTACTTGGCAAAATGGCGGACGATCGCTTCGTCACCATAAGCGAGGAAGAATTACAAATGATGAAAGAAAATGCTGTTCCTAAAAACACTAAAGATGCTACGAAGTTTGGTCTAAAACTATTCAAAGGGAAGGTGGAATTGTGATTTATTTTATCGATTTCAAAACAAAGTATTTTATGTGAGTCGGCGTAGAGAAGTGACGCAAGTCTGCGCCGCGACTTTATTATATATATTACGGTATATGCATACCGCTTTTGAAGATTGAATTATTTTTTTTTAAATAATCACCTGTGTATTTATACTAAGACAATTATCCGCCTCAGACGCAGTGAATAATAACCTCGATGAATGAATATCTTTATGACTCCTATCGATTAGTTATTTACGAATGATTGATTATATGAAGATAAAGAACTGGACAGTTGGTACAAAATTGGTAAAATTGTAATTTTCAGGTCCAAAATTCAGCGACTTGGTTCTAAAAGTATTGATGATACTCGCGGTACGGTCTGAAAAGTCTATAGTGCTGTAATTGGACTTACCGGTATGATCCAGCTGTAATCAGATTCAGTCATGTTGGGTTTTTTTTTGTTGTTGTTAAACTCTGCTGTGCAAGCTGAAAGTGGTGAGAGAAAAAGAGAGAGAGAGAGGGAGGATGAGGAGGAGGAGTGGAGAACATACATGTTTTATGCCCATCTCGGGAACAGCCGGTGTCAATATTACAGTTGTGTGCCATGTCTAAGGTGCCAGGGGAGAGTGACATCTGCTTTGCAGTCACAAACAGACATGGAGCGGGTGGTGCATCCTCAACTCCTCAACACACCATCTTTCAGTCACAGCAGCACCTCTCTCTCTCTCTCTCTCTCTCTCTCTCTCTGTCTCCCAAACTTTTCACTTTTCAGAGTCTTCTTAAGGGACGTACGTGTGTGCAATACAGTGCTTGGGAACTTGGTCCCTATTAAAAGAGAACTGTGTTTCAACCTGAAACCTGTTTACTCCAGATCTATAGATAATACATTAAAAAAAAAAAAGTCGAATCCTACGTTCACAGTAGAAAGTGACAAAGTACGACACAGTGCTGTGATTTCAGCAACAAAGCAAGTCAAGATATTCTCAACTCAATGAGTGCAAATTAGATGTAAAGCAATAAATCCAAGCAAATCATTCCTCGGACCCGTCCCGTGGCACGTGTGGTCTGACGTTTCTTGTCAAAAATGGATGGATGGATGGATAGATAGATGGCGTTAAATGTGTATGAGTGTTTCTGTAAATACTGAGAAATTCGGGATGGACAATTTGGCAACAATGAAGGATGTTGGGTTTTGGTATACATCCTGCCAAGTGAAAGGTCCAGAGCAGAGCCGCGCTCAAATGCGTTTATATTTTTCAGGATACGACGCTAATCACGTGCATCATTTTGTGAGACGTCAACTCTGTGACTGACAGACCAGCTACTGTCTATTCCTGTAGGCTGTAATCCTTAAGCATTTTGATCAAGTGGCTTGTTGTCTAGAGCAGTGTTTCTCAACCACTAGCATCATCTCCCCCCCCCCAAGTTGAAGCTAATTTTTACTCACGGTAGGGTACACAATTGCTGGTTTGCATCCAATGCCACTTCTGCCTGGTCATCGCAATGCTTTGCGATGGGTTATCAATGAAAATGAGGTATTTTGGTGCCTATGCATGGCCATATACAGGCAAGCTGAACGTTGTGGTCACACAGCAGGTGAACACTTGACTGTAACACCTTTGCACACTTGAGTCTGGTGCAGCTCATTGCTCACGGAGATCGTTGTGCACGTGCTTGGGACCCAGTCATTATGGGAAACACCTGATACTGATTTGAGCGCAATCAGCACTCACAGGTATGGATGCTGTTTTCACAGAGACTTTGCAAAGTATTATCATGATCATTGTTTGTTTCTAGCCACAACACTGTTTTAATCCTCTGCTTTCTGATTCTGCTTGTCTTTTGTTTTTGTAAACATCTATCTTGTAGTGTCCTGATCCCCAGATCTTTAACCCAGCCACATATAAAAAGTTGTTCTCCTCCATGCTCTTCCAGGTTTTCATCTGTGTCCATGTAGAATGATGGCTGCACTGCAGCACCAGGGAGTTTGAGATGTTGGGGAACTCAACAGATGGATCATTTTCCAACTCATAGGAAAAAGCCTTCTTTGTTAGTGTGTAAGGATCTAATCCCATTGAGTGATTTCTATAGCCACTTCTTTTGAGTGTACTTCTTGGTTTTAATAACTTGCTTGTTTGCTGAACACAAACATGGCAATAAGTTCTTGTGTTAATGGACCAGACTCCACTTTTGGATCATTAACCCCTTTTGACTGAGAATGACCTGTGTACATGGTTTTGCTTCTGGTACATCCATACAGTTTTAAATACATTACCTACAATTTAAAAAATGTTTTTTTAATTGTATTTATTTAATTCCTGGGCTCCCATTAATACTCTTTACAATAGATTGTTTGATTCTAATAGAATAGATGAGGCAAAATAATTGGGGATCCTTTTTTAATGGGCCCTGACTTGTTACACGTATGAATAGTTGGGCATTGCAGTAGAAAAGGTTGAGAACCCCTGGTGTAGAATTTGGCTTCATCAGTAGACGTTGTTGGTGGACTTGTCTCCTGCAGCATCGGCAATGCTAAATCTACCTTCAATTAGATGTCACATAGTTGACAAATTTTGGGCTTTTTGGCTTGCCATGTCCATTGGTATCAACCTGTTATCGCCCAGGGTCATGTGCGTGAAGAGAGTGGGCTGCCACTTTGTTTCATCATTCTGACTACTCATCACAGTTCATCATGCAGATGTCATTACCGTCACAGAGTTGACATGTAAAAAATGGTAGGCTTCAATTTTCACACACCATGCAAAAAAAAAAACATACCAAAAGCAGTACACACAACCATGTGTACGAGATGTTGTTCTGTTGCCCTCCCTGCCAGATAACACGAGGCAGATAACACGAACGTTGTATCTGAGTAACCGCTGCAACGCTGGGGCTGAATTCAGCACCGTCACAGAGTTGACCCCAAGTTCGTGGGACGCCTACTTTGGCTGAGCTGCAGCCGAAATGATTAAAAGCTGCATCAAATGTTGTTGTATTTTCTTTACATGCACTCATACCCATGACATGCAGAGAGGGTAATCCTGTCTGCTGGCTTTCAATGGAGAAATAACACTGTTAGTTCAAACCAAGGTTGCAAGTGGGTAGGACAAGCCAAGCTGGCCATTTTCAGACTTATTTTGAAATGTCCGAGAGGTCTGCTGATTTTTTTTTTTTCCACAGTAGGTCCCAGGGAGTTCTTGCTGTACGCACAGGTTGTAGATCTCTCCACATTACACAGGCCGAGAGATGGCTCTGGGACACGAATTTCTCGGTATTCACAGAAACACTCATCGAGACCATACGAAGCTTGGAAGAGAATAGAAGAGATTGCTGGTGCCCCTAGTGGGGGTGTATAGCTAGTACAGCTAGCTTGCTTTGCTAATCTAATCCCACAACAAAGCTAGAATGAAATTAAATGAGTAAACAAGTCAATCAAAATTTAAATACATGGTTAAAAGAAAAAAGAAACGTGACGTCTGTGTGTGTTTATAAATCGTACAGCGGGCTGTAGTCTATGCATTTTGGCTACTACTTTTTTCTCATTGGAACAAAAATAAATAAATAAATATCGCACAGTGCACACTCAATAGACAAGCTAGTGACATGAGTGACTTGGCGCTTGCTAGTGTGAACGTAGGTTCAGGGATGTTTAATTCTCTCGATATAAAATATGCATTTTATAGCTTGTGCTATAAATCACTTGGTCCTTTCAAAGACGGGACGAGTTTTTCATGTTCGCAGTGTAGTGCAGCTCAGATGGCGGATCGAAAGCAGCGTAAAGGAACCAGAAATACTTTTTCCTGCTCCGCTGTCGGATTTTGGATCTTTATCAAATCAGAACAACTTAAAGCTGGACTGCCTTTCGATTTCCTAAAGTTGGTGAAATTTAGTTCTCTCTGAAATGTGGTCATTGTGATATATGTTTATTTCCGGAATAAATAATCACAAAATATCAGGCCGTTCTGTTCTGTGGCTGAGAAATTATTTAATTTGAGCGGATTAAAGCAAATAATGTGCATGAAATCGCGCAGTCAAGCAGACAGAGGAAGTCCGTGTGTGTGTGCGCATGCGCAGGTTTATATTTGAGCGTGCACTGACGGTTCCATCATTCTGTTGCTAAACGAACAGCTGATCACACCGAGGTGCTCGCTGAGCGCCGATATTTATTAGTTTGGTCCTACGTTTCCTTTCCTTCGTATATAACATAACGTCTTTTCTTCTCGCTTTCTTTCCGTTACTGTAGTCGGTCTTTCATGTTTCATTCGCACACTCACGTCCTCCATTTTTCTCTCTTGTTTCAAATTTGTATCCCACAATGCCTTGCGTGAACGAGGAAAGCCCACCACGTGACGTGATGCATGATGTAGTATCTTGTATTGGGTCATGGTGAAGCAGGAAAAAATAGCCGAGAATTTAGGGCCCTAATTCATTAATTGTTCTATTTTTTAAAAATGACTAAAAATTGGAAATCTGTGATTCGAATTCAGTAGCTTTCAGTCCACTAAACAAAAATAATTGGGTTTCAGGGAAAATTCTTTTTATGACCTACACTTGAAAAATTTGAAAGGCAGTCTAGCTTTAAGACTTTCTCTCATGTCCGTCTCATCCTCGCACCTTTATTGTTAGGATTAGCTTCATTTGAGAAAATACTATGGTTAAAATATGTGCCACAATTCAGCCTTTTCACGCCCCTCGACCTTTTTAGACTTAGTTTTGAACCAAATGTGTTTTCCGTTCTTTTCCTGCGTGCAGGGGAAAAGTCTGAACAGTGTGGTAATGACGTGGTGTATATACCGGTACCACACATGGTGCGGATAGCAATTAAGTTTGGGAAAGGGGAAAAAAAAAACGCTGGAGTATTCCTTTAAGGCTTAAGAGAGTGTAATCAGCTTTTTTCCCCCAAATGCACATTTTGCTTCCTTTGCTTTCCTTGCAGAAATGTTGCATGCTGATGAGTAGCACCAGTGTGCATTTGGGTTTTTTTTTTTTTGGCTGGTCAGCGAGTTTGACCATTTGAATGTATCTTTCTGGTAAAAGTCAGAAGAAACAGGCCAGTGCTGAACGATGTTCTCTGAAGAGCCATTCTCCTGAGTCATGACTCTCTTTGCACCTGGTGTACCTCGGTGTCGCTGCAAATGCACGCTCGCTCTCTCTCGCTGCTCTTCCAGCCCAGAGGACAGAATGTTTACCGCTTGACTCGTCCCTCGAGACAGTCGATGTGCGTCATGCTATGTGTGTGTGTCTCTCTCTCTCTTTCTCTCTGTGCCCCAGCTCCCTCCCACCCTTCTTTCTCTCCTCTCTTATTCCCCCGTATGCCACATCTCTGCTTCTGTCATTCACGTTCTCGTCTTTCCTTCTCTCTCTTTGGTTTCTCAGTGTTTTCCTGCAGATTCGTTACTGTGGCACTTTACAGAGGAGTGGTGTTTCGATTATTCAGAGGTTTTGTTTACATCCCACTGATGGAATAACAGAGTATGTGGGTTAATGATAGTGATTATACCCTATAAAGCGCTGCAGGACTTTAAAGCCTTCTCGTGGGATTTGCCATCACCTCTGAAATCCTCAACACAACCCCTGATTATCATATTAATGCTGAGAACTGTAATCTAGCCATAATCAACCCAACCAGAGAGCTCACTGTTCTTTCTAATGTACTCTCCCTGCCCGCTTGCAGTCTCTCAAAGGGCGTGAGAGTGCCGGGATCTTCCTTTTTTCACGCTTTAAAAGGACACAATGTAAAGCCTCTTGGCTTGGACTCATGGAGTATTGAGCAGTAATGGCTGCTGGATTTGAACTTTCCACACTTTCCAGCTCTTTGCTCCATTATTCCCTCAATATGCAGTGGATATAAGAAGTGTATACACCCCGCTACAATGATGGTAGGTTTTTCTGACGTAAAAAAATGAGACCACGATAAATAATTTCAAAACTTTTCCCACCTTTAATGTGACCTGGACAACTCGGTTGAAAAACAAACAGATCTGTTACGGGGAAAAACATTTTAAAAAATGTACAATAAGCTGGTTGCATACTGGTTGCTGGTTGCATCAAGGGTGTGCACACCCTTAAACTAATACTTTGTTGACGCACCTTTTGATTTAATTACAGCATTCAGTCTTTTTGGGTCGGAGTCTATCAGCCTGCCACATCTAGACTTGGCAATATTTGCCCACTCTTCCTTGCAAAAGCGCTCCAAATCTGTCAGATTGCGAGGGCGTCTCTTGTGCACAGCCCTCTTCAGGTCACCCAACAGATTTTCAATTGGATTTAGGTCTGGGCTCTGGCTGGGCCGTTCCAAAACTTTAACTTTCTTCTCGTGAAGCCATTCTTTGTTGATTTTGATGTATGCTTGGGGTCATTGTCAGCTTTCTAGCAGACACCTGAAGGTCTCATCTCATCTCATTATCTCTAGCCGCTTTATCCTTCTACAGGGTCGCAGGCAAGCTGGAGCCTATCCCAGCTGACTACGGGCGAAAGGCGGGGTACACCCTGGACAAGTCGCCAGGTCATCACAGGGCTGACACATAGACACAGACAACCATTCACACTCACATTCACACCTACGGTCAATTTAGAGTCACCAGTTAACCTAACCTGCATGTCTTTGGACTGTGGGGGAAACCGGAGCACCCGGAGGAAACCCACGCGGACACGGGGAGAACATGCAAACTCCGCACAGAAAGGCCCTCGCCGGCCCCGGGGCTCGAACCCAGGACCTTCTTGCTGTGAGGCGACAGCGCTAACCACTACACCACTGCGCCGCCCACACCTGAAGGTTTTGGGACAAAATTAACTGGTATTTAGAACTGTTCATAATTCCCTCCACCTTGACTAAAGCCCCTGATCCAGCTGAAGAAAAACAACCCCAAAACATGATCCTGCCACCACCATGCTTCACCATGGGTATGGTGTTCTTTTGGTGATGCGCAGTGGTGTTTTTACACCAAACATACCTTTTGGAATTGTGGCCAAAACATTCAACCTTGGTTTCATCAGAACATAACACATTTTCCCACATGCTTTTGAGAGAGTTGATGGATTCTTTTTTTTTTTTTTTCAAAATTTAGCCAGGCTTGGACGTTTTTCTTTCTCCCCGTGTCCACGTGGGTTTCCTCTGGGTGCTCCGGTTTCCCCCACAGTCCAAAGACATGCAGGTTAGGTTAACTGGTGACTCTAAATTGACCGTAGGTGTGAATGTGAGTGTGAATGGTTGTCTGTGTCTATGTGTCAGCCCTGTGATGACCTGACGACTTGTCCAGGGTGTACCCCGCCTTTCGCCCGTAGTCAGCTGGGATAGGCTCCAGCTTGCCTGCGACCCTGTACAGGATAAAGCAGCTACAGATAATAAGATGAGATGAGAAAAACCTATCATTTTAATGGGGTGTGTACACTTTTTATATCCACTGTAGGTGCCATCAGTTGGTGTCGTTTCCCATCATCAGATGGCATGTCACCATGCCAGGGCACTTTAATTAACCCTGATGTTCTGTTCAGATTTAAAAAAAAAAAACAAAACTAGTAGATATTATTAGTAGTAGTAATAGTAGTAGTAGTAGTAGTAGTAGTAGTAGAGCAATACTTCAGGTGGACTTTATGTGCTTGGTTTAATTATAAACGAGTAGTTATTGCCCGTGAACCTGATTTCCTCTGAATGGTGTTCTTCACAAGGGCTGTGCTGGTCCTAGGGTTTGGCCATACAGCTGCTTGGAATTGGGCAGTCTACCCGAGGAGTCGGGGCCAAATGTAACATTAGCCATTACTGTTACATTTGCACATCAGAGTATAAACAATAGAGACAGTTTACTTGATAGTAACTGAAGCTTTATGTGCAAGGAGGCGAGTTTATATGATGGATCTGTCACCAACTTTCTGGAGCGCTGATTGCTGAGGTCCTGTACAATCGAAACTCTCAGGCAAATGGGGGATGGGATTCCCCGCCATGGCTGTGCACAGTGTGTTAAGCCTCGGTCACAACCGGCCATATGTGCTTCTACGGCCGGTCTATGTGCAAAAAACACAAGAAACGCACGGACGGCGCACGTGTGACATGCTGATTTTCAAGCCGTAGACTGGCCGCAGAGGTTCTTTGTCATGTCAAACAAACTATACGGGCGCTTACGTTTTTTTCAGGTTGCAAGACAAACTTACGGCCAACGTGCGTCTTTCTCCATGAACAAAAAAAACGCAGCGATTTGGGAAACGCCAAAAATCGCACGGCCAAAAAATCGTACGTCCGGTTGTGACCTAGGCTTTAGCGTGAGCATGGAGCCTATAGGAAATGAATAGTATGTTGGATTAGCACTAATCTTATGTTTTGGAAAATCGAAAATGTTGTCTTGGGTGTCATCAATCCATGTGCAAAGTATGGAGTATGTGCGTCCAGCCGTGTCGATTTGCATAAGTGGACAGACAGACAGACAGACAGACAGACAGACAGATGACCTTCCTTTAGCAGTATAGATATATTTTTAAATCATAAATATGATGTTAAGAGCATTTTTAAGAATAAGTAGATACATAAAATAGCAGCGAAACAAAATCCATATATTAATCTTTATAATGGAGATGTAATTTATTGAGACTGTGGGATTGAGCCCTTGCATCATCTGGAACTAAAGAGAGTGATGCAGTGGCGCTTTAGTCTAGGTGTCAGGTTGGAAGTTTCCATGGATCTCTGCCACACACAAACTTCTCCACAGTTGTGGATGAACAATGGTATTTCTGGACAAATCTCCAAACTGGTAACCATGATCATTGGGATATCCGTCCAGTGCTAACAGTGAACAGAACACAAGGGTTAATCCAGATCTCTGTCCACGAATGAGGTTAAAGTCCTGACTTCCCATCCCAATAGTCTTAAAACTGCTTCTCTGCCAGTTACCCCAGCCTCTGGCTACTCTGGCTACATCTCCTTCCCAGTCCCATCGGAGGACCAGCCATGTGAAGGGGAAAAAAACTGTCAATACAAGTTTCTCATCTCATACGAGCTCCATGACTTTATTTTGAAGCCTCTGACTCTCCACTGAGAGGAGCCAGAGGTCATCAGCCACCTTCTGATGTTTAATCACTTGACCACTGCAGGATCGAGTCCTTATTTCTACACCTCCGCAGGTAGTGCTGGAGAGCAGACTGTCCTGTCACTTACATAACCACCTTCCCGCCTCACACAGCATGAGCAGCAGAGATTAAAGATGAGGACGTTGCTCAATCAAGTGGCGTCCCTGGTTTAGTCCTTATTTCTTTATTCAGCATACCAACAGTACAGTACAATATATCGTGAAAGGGTACAACATGGATCGGGTTATTCTCTGGTGTTTTTCTGTCACTTTAAATGTTCTTTGGGCTCAACTTGAGATCCAGTGAAGCAGTAAAGTGGTTAACTGAGCCATAAGACAGGACCCAGATCACTGACAGAGCCTGAGGTCCAAGACTGAAATATACACACCCTGAAAGTCACATCAGTCATTTTCTAGTCCAGTGACGAGCTCGAAATACACGTCAAACACTCGTCCATGGCGGTGTAAACTGGAGCTTTGCTTACACTGCTAAAAGTAAAGGTTCTTTAGAGCAACACCAGACAGAGTCTCAGCAAAATTTCCAGTCCGTCTACTTCTCAAGAACCACAGAAAAAAGACTTAAAATTACCCCGTGCTTTGGAAAAGTCAGATAGGTTTTTTTTTTCTATTATTTTCTTTTCCTGTATAGGCACAGCAAGCAAGGTCACAGTCGTGAGCATGCATTTCTGATTTGCGGTGTCTGCAATACATACACAGGTTTTTCTTTTAATCATTACTTTATAGTCAACATATCAGGTGAAAATTAAATTCAGTTCAAATTGCTTGAAATGGCTCTCATTGAATCCAGAATTGAATGAGCAACGGACTTTTTACAAAATTAAAATTATGTTCATCCGTTCTTGAGATATTACAAATCAAAGATTGAAAAAAAAAGGCTTAATTTTTAGAAAACGGACGTAATATTCTGTCTGAGGGTCACATGGTCCAAAATGGGCCTCATTAACCAATGAGATCAAATGGGTTTTTTTTAAATATATTTTTTCTATTTTTCAAGATATTTACATAGACATTGGCAGGAACATAGATGGTTGTATACAAATACAAAGTTTGAAAAATTTGTATTTAATTAGTATTATGCTAATTGGATAAAACAAATTGGTACACTCAATAAAGAAGTAATAAAAGATGATTTCTAATCCCCTCTTTGTGCTCTGTAGGCCTTTGTACTTCTAAGTCGGGCCTACTAGTGTTTATCTCATCTCATCTCATTACGGTATCTGTAGCCGCTTTATCCTGTTCTACAGGGTCGCAGGCGAGCTGGAGCCTATCCCAGCTGACTACGGGCGAAAGGCGGGGTACACCCTGGACAAGTCGCCAGGTCATCACAGGGCTACTAGTGTTTATATGAAAGAATATAAATTATTATTTTGATTAATATTCACAGCTTTCAAGGCGAACTTCGAAAAAACTGTCTGATCCACATCCAATAAATAATTCACATTAACTGAACTGAAATTGACACTCGCGTTTCTGACTTCGGGTTTTGTAAAATCTCATTCCGACCACTAAGATCTCAATATTTTTCATCAAAACAACTCCAGTTATATTCTAAACTACTTATTTATTTACAGGAATCAGTTTGATTTGAAAAAAAAAAAATAAGTAGGCAAAGCTATGAAAACTCGCTTCAAAGTCTCCCGTGAATCATAACATCAAAACTAGCAGAGGAAAAAATTTCTGAATCAGTGAGAGTGAGAGAACATCCCTATAAAAGTTATCTGATTGATATTCACGAGTAATCCAGTGGGAAACCGATCAGGACAGAGAGAGAGAGAGAGCCTGACTGCTTTCCCGTGACTCAGAAAGAAAAGCACGGGCAGTTTCCCAACGTCCCGCGAGCAGAGTTTTTACTCTGTTGTACCGACTTCAACCTGCCGTTCCTCCCAAAGTCCTGAACAGATCTTAACCAGATACATTTCTTCGGAAAGCAGAGATTATAAGCTTTTTAATGAGAGTATTCACAATAGAAAATATTCAAGAGTTAAGCAATGACAGATTTGGAAACTTTAATGAGTGTCTGCATGCAGAATTTTCACACTATGGCCAGCGAGTGTCTGATATGACTATTGTTTGATCCTCTCTCTTTGCAATATATTGTATATTGTACAATAGAAATGGTTCTGTACATTATAGATCCTCTGTCTTACTTTTTACTCCACTTCCACGTTTCCTTTGTTAGCCGTTTGCGATTTGTGGAACACTGATTGGATTTAATCCTGATTGTTTGCTTTAAAACAACACCTTAGCACCCATGGACTAGCCCCCCCCCCCAAAAAAAAAACACCCATAAAAGCAGACTTGTTTTTTTCCACCTACAACCTAGTTAGAAAACTATCTCAAATTGGCATTAAATCACAACCCCTGGCAACCCTGATGTAATAGAGTAATAGAAGAACTTTCTTAAATTATATTTAAGTGCACGGTGCTTTGCTTTACTTTATTTTACTCACCATTTTTATTGGTGCTTCACAGAATGAAAAACGGTTCCTCTTTTGCATCACTCCGAAGGATCTTTCCTGGAAGGTTCATTCGTAAGCATTTGTGATGTGATTAACATAGCTATATGGTCTTACATTTAGATCCCTCAAAGGTTTTTGTGTTCCTCTTGGAAAAACGTTAAAGTCTTTGTTCAAGTCCCAACGAGATTTTTTTTTGTTTTGTTTCTTTCCAAAGTAGTTCCAAGTTGAAAGCTAAAACCCCTTAACTATCCAGTGAACCCAAGAACTTTTGAAGAACTGCGAGTTCTACGAGTGCATGTTTGAGAAGTGTGCTGCACAAACTCACAAACTCCCAGAGGCTACGTTTACACTAGACCGTATCTGTCTCGTTTTCTTCGCGGATGCACTGTCCGTTTACATTAAGCCGCCTGGAAACGCCTGGAAACGGGAATCTGCCAGCGTCCACGTATTCAATCCAGATCGTGTCAGCTCCGGTGCTGTGTAAACATTCAAAATACGCGGATACGCTGTGCTGAGCTCTAGCTGGCGTCTCATTGGACAACGTCACTGTGACATCCACCTTCCTGATTCGCTGGCGTTGGTCATGTGACACGACTGCTGAAAAACGGCGCGGACTTCCGCCTTGTATCACCTTTCATTAAAGAGTATAAAAGTATGAAAATACTGCCCATTGTGTAGTTATGATTGTCTTTAGGCTTGCCATCCTTCCACTTGCAAGTGGTAAGTGATATGCGCTGGGATCACACACACAGCGGCTGAGTCCCGAATCGTGGCTTGTTCACTTCACTCGCATGCTGTGTGAGCTGCGCAGGGCCGGAGTGCGCACCCTCCAGAGGGCACTCGCTGTTCAGGGCGGAGTGATTTGGAGCGCAGGATGCCTGCGGAGCCGAGCGTATCCGCGTATTGGCGTTGCTGTGTGCACGGCTAACGGTTTTAGTGTAAACGCGAATCGTTTTAAGAACGTTAATCTGATGATCCGCTGATTCGACGTAATGTAAACGTAGCCTAAAATTCATGATCGTTACTTTCTTCCTAATACCTGGACCTTTACCATTTAGCTAAATGGTCTTGGTACTTCATTGGGTTCTTTAAGGATCATTAAGGCTTCTTAGCTTTCAAAAGATTTCTGATAAGGAAACAAGATGTACAATACATAGAATCTTTAAAAGTTCCCTCCAGAACATGACCAAAGAACCTACATTAAGACCACTGTTAAAGCCTTGAAGATACATTTACACTCTTTTGGAGAGCAAAGCAAAGCAGGACACGTGGATGTCTAAGAATCCCGATTTGGAAGATTTTTAATGAGCCATTCTTGAAAAGACAAGCTGGCAAACCCATTCTTGGTTCTTCCTGTCCTGGTGCTGCTTTTACCCGAACGGTAGATGTTCAGAAAGGACGCTGTATCGCTCTGCTTATGGGATTAGGTTTCATCAAAATTCACTTTAGAACACGAGTGAGTCACAGAGCTCTACGTGCATGATGCAGCAGGAGTCAGGCAAGCAGCACCAGCGTTAATTAAAAAACTGGCACCACGAGCTACGTGATGACGCATGACGATACCCAGATCTGAGGTTCCAAGGTTTTCTGTTGAACACGTATACACAAACATACATTAAAAAAAAAAAAATTAAATGATAATACCATGATAAAGTATCTTAAATGAATATTGGTACATTCCTACCATGTAGTTTGGTGTTTTGTTGCATTTTTTTTTTTTATCTAATCTAGTGAGTGATGAAGTGTATTATCTGCCCCTAATAATAAAAAACCTGACCCAACTCATTCAAGGGCTTGGTAATGAGCTCCAGCGCTGAGTCAGGTATGCCTCCTGACAGGAAAAATAAACTGTGCACTTCGGTGCTCCTGTGGGACCGGCGTTGGCCTCTCCTCCGCACCGAGAACATACCGAGCTTCAGAAAAGACGCGAGCGGTTCCTTGCGTAAGCAGTGTTCGCAGCACGGCACGGACTGAGCAATGATGCATGAGATGGGACAGAAGGCAGGATGCCATCACCAGCTGGAACGGGAGAATCGTTTAATTCTCACTGACTTTCCTTGTCCTTAGGTTTTATTTTCTTCCAAGTGTTACGGACTGATTCACGATGCTCCCTCCTTTGTAACAAGAAAGGATGAATGTTGATCCCTGATTTGCTGTTTTTTCTTTTTTTTTTTAACAAATGATGTGTTCATGCTGTTTGATTTCCCATGTTGCTTTGACAGTGCTCTGGGCCAAAAGGGGGCGGGGTTCTGTAAGCGTTTGTCATCGCAGGTCAGTTTGACCCTGTATCAGCACATATTAATAAAAAAAAAAAAGAAAGAAATTTGACTAAAAGCGGCCTGGTGATCTTTGAGTGTGGTGAACGTAAATGCTGTGTTTGTTCATGCAGAGTCGCATTCTCACTGGGAATATCAGGTGAAAATTCAGTCCAAATTGCTTGAAACTGCTCTCATTGAAATCACAATTGAATGCAGAACAACATACACTACCGTTCAAAAGTTCGGGGTCACTTTGAAATGTCCTTATTTTTGAAAGAAAAGCACTGTTCTTTTCAATGAAGATCACTTTAAACTAATCAGAAATCCACTCTATACATTGCTAATGTGGTAAATGACTATTCTAGCTGCAAATGTCTGGTTTTTGGTGCAATATCTCCATAGGTGTATAGAGGCCCATTTCCAGCAACTCTCACTCCAGTGTTCTAATGGTACAATGTGTTTGCTCATTGCCTCAGAAGGCTAATGGATGATTAGAAAACCCTTGTACAATCATGTTAGCACAGCTGAAAACAGTTGAGCTCTTTAGAGAAGCTATAAAACTGACCTTCCTTTGGGCAGATTGAGGTGGTGTTTACATTAGACCGTATCCGTATCGTTTTCGTCGCAGATGCACTGTCCGTGCACATTAAAACGCCGGGAAACGACTCCACAGGCGGAACAGTTTGAATCTGCCAGGGCCCACGTATTCAACTCAGTACGTATCTGATCCGGTGCTGTGTAAACATTGAGGAACAAGGATACGCAGTGCTGAGCTCTAGCTGACGTCGTCATTGGACAACGTCACTGTGATATCCACCTTCCTGATTCGCTGGCATTGGTCATGCCACGTTGGTCATGTGACGCGACTGCTGAAAAACGGCGCGGACTTCACTTCCTGCTATTTGTGTGTGTACGCGAATCGTTTTAAAAACGTTAATCTGATGATCCGCTGATTCGAAATAATGTAAACAGGGCCTCAGTTTCTGGAGCATCACATTTGTGGGGTCGATTAAATGCTCAAAATGGCCAGAAAAATGTCTTGACTATATTTTCTATTCATTTTACAACTTACGGTGGTAAATAAAAGTGTGACTTTTCATGGAAAACACAAAACTGTCTGGGTGACCCCAAACTTTTGAACGGTAGTGCACTTTTTCAGAATTGTTCCTGAGATATTACAAATCAAAGATTGAAGAAACGGCTTAATTTTTATAAACCTACCATAATATTCTGTCTGAGGGTCACATGGTCCAAAATGGGCCTCATTAACCAATGAGATCAAATGTTTTTTTCTTAATAAATTTTCTATTTTTCAAGATATTTACATAGAAATTTGCAGGAACATAGATGATTGTACACTGAAAACAAGTTTTGAAAATTAGTAAAAAAAAAAAAAATTATCCAGATTAGTATTTAATTAGTATTTAATTAGTATTAATTATGCTAATTAGTTTTTTTTAATGTTAAATCGGTGTACACTCTCTTCTTCAAAGTTTCACCAAATGGCTTTATTTGTGCAATATAAAGATAATCTTAACTCTCATTTATACATCACAAAGGAGAAATCAATATTAATTATAAAATATGCATAAATAAGCATTGAATATCATTCACATCTACCATTCTCTATCAAAATAAGTAACAAAAGATTAGTTCTAATCCCCTCTTTGTGCTCTGGAAGGCTTTGTATTTCTCAAAAGTCAGGCCTACTAGTGTTTATATGAAAGAATTTAAATGATTATTTTGATTAATATTCACAACTTTCAAGGTGAACCTCGAAAAAACTGTCTGATCCACATCCAATAAACAATTCACATTAACTGAACGGAAATCGACACTCATGTTTCTGACTTCCAGTTTTTGTAAAATATCATTCCGACCATTAAGATCTCAATATTTTTCATCAAAACAACTCCAGTTATATTCTAAAATAGTTATTTATTTACAGGAATTGGTTTGATTAAAAAAAAAATAAGTAGGTAAAGCTACGAAAACTTGCTTCAAAGTCTCCCGTGAATCATAACATCAAAACTAGCAGAGGGAAAATTTTCTGAATCCTTCATCAGAAACAGTGAGAGAACATCCCTATAAAAGTGATCTGATTGATATTCATGAGTAATCCAGTGGGAAACCGATCAGAAGAGAGAGAGAGAGAGAGAGAGAGAGAGCCTGACTGCTTTCCCGTGACTCAAAAAGAAAAGCACGGGCAGTTTCCCGATGTCACGCGAGCAGAGTTTTTACTCTGTTGTACCGACTTCAACCTGCCGTTCCTCCCAAAGTACTGAACAGATTTTAACCAGATACATTTCTTCAGAAAGCAAAGATTATAAACTTTTTAATGAGAGTATTCACAATAGAAACTATTCAAGAGTTAAGCAATGACAGATTTGGAAACTTAAATTGTGTGTGCAGATGCTTATTTTCACAGCACGGCCAGCGAGCGTCTGATACGCCTATTATCAGAACAATAAACTATTAATTGATGTTTATTACATAACTGTTAATCATAATGAACTGATGTCATTTTGTGTTCACAGAAGAACCAGCATGAAGGTCATGACTTATTATTTTCTGGCGCGCGAACAAAGTCGCTACGTGCCACAATACACAATCCTCCTCCATCTTCTTTTCCTACAAGTTATGACATGGAAAAATCCCGTCTTAGAAGTCATGTATTTCATAAACTGCTCGCTCCACGGCCAGTCTACCAAACTTATTTTGATCATAAATCTATAAAGATTACTCGCCCCAACATGTTATTCAATTCAAGTTGATAATATTAATCCAAACGGTCTTTTTTTTTTCAACTAAGAAGAAAACTTAAATTAAACTCTGCCAGCACTGCCATTTTGGAAATCACATGATGTATTGGGGGCGGCACGGTGGTGTAGTGGTTAGCGCTGTCGCCTCACAGCAAGAAGTTCCGGGTTCGAGCCCCGTGGCGAGGTTAGGTTAACTGGTGACTCTAAATTGACCGTAGGTGTGAATGTGAGGGTGTATTCAGACCAGGATAGTTCGATAGTTCACTTGCTTTGGTCCGAAACAAATGTTTTTTTAATTTTTTCATTTTGGTGTGGTTCGCTTTCACACTGTACATTTTAGTAAGCGGACCAAAATCTGTCAACAAAGCCACGCGCCCTGAGGTCGTTCAGCTATTGGTCAGAGACGACACGCGCACAAAGCGTTAAGTTCAAAAGTAGTCATGGAGGCTTTCCGTGCTGCTATTCTTTTTAATGTCATCAAAGCTATATATTTTTTCCAGTTTTTACTGTTTTCACAATTGTGCGATTACTATGCTGTTGTACAAGTAATTTATCAACGACGACGACAAAGGGCAAGGCGGCTACGGAGGATAGCGCTGATAAGCGCACATCATGTTGTGACAGTTCTGGCTCTTCACGCAATAGATGAATTTCTTTTTTGCGTCGCTAGTACCGCCACTTTTTGAAAGAATGTCCCTGATTTTAATGTAGGTCTGACGGAGTTTCTTCACTTTTAGCCGACATTGTTCTGGGGAGCGTGTGAACCCCTTCTCCTTCATTTTCTCACTGAATACAGCAAACACCTCGGCATTTTTGTGTGTTCTCTCCAAAAGCTCAGATATGTGGACATCTGCCCATATATCCACAAGGGTACGCGTTTCTTCCTCGGCCCACGTTTGCCCCCTACTCATGTTTAGTACTCGCCTACCACTGGTGACTGAACGACCCTTGACAACCGAAACAGTGTTTGCACTTTGCAGTGGAGTGTCAAGACTCTGTTTCCCATAATGCTCAACAAACGACGGAAGCTCCCGAGGTACAAAAAAGCAAAACTGTCAGATTAGGTCCGGTCTGCTTTCACACCTCCAAAAGATCCGCACCAGGGTTCCTTTGGTCCGGACCGAGTCCAACCTTGCAGCTCGGTCTCAGTCCGCTTGTTTGGTCTGGACCAGAGTTCGATGGTTTGTATTCAGACCAACCCAAAAGGTCCGGACCAAGGGAAATTTGGTTCGTTTGGTCGTTTGGTCCGGACCAAACAACGTAGGTGTGAATACGCCCTGAGTGTGAATGGTTGTCTGTGTCTATGTGTCAGCCCTGTGATGACCTGGCGACTTGTCCAGGGTGTACCCCGCCTTTCGCCCGTAGTCAGCTGGGATAGGCTCCAGCTTGCCTGCGACCCTGTAGAACAGGATAAAGCGGCTAGAGATAATGAGATGAGATGAGATGAGATGAGATGAGATGATGCATTGCTGTGCGCTGATTGGTTGAAAAGTGAGTGATGTTGAATTCCTCTGCAAGAAACCACACACCAATGTTTTGAACGTGAACTGTCAAAATTAGGGAACAAAAACAGGACAAAAAGGCTCACAACACACCATGTCATGGTATGGAAGGGTTGGAAATTAAACAAGTAGTACACAAATTTTATAGGTAAAACAGCACGGTGTGTAAGGGTCAAGAACATCGTTTCAAGCTTTGGCCAATCAGCACACAGGAATGCAATTCTTGGGTTTCATGTGACATCACATTCACCTCATTAGTTATTCAAAACTTTAGCTGGTGGTCTACCAAAGCTCAGTTGACAAAGTGTTTGTACAGAGAAGGTGCATTGCTCGCATGAAAAATGCCTTACAGTCGCATTGTTTTAGGTTGTTTGAATTGATCAAACTGTGAAACTGATAAAAGTTTCTTCAAGGTTCCCCATGAACTAATAAAAAAGGGTGAACGAACGCAGGATTTCACAAAAAGACGTCGAGAAAGGTGGCTTTCGAACCTCTGACTGAAATCGAAGGGAGCCGAGTCGAAGCATGCTCGAGTTTCACTTGGTGAAAGGTTTGTATTTCCCTCTCAGCTCTGTCCTTAGTGTTTTCCAAGTACTTTTCTTGCTATGTGTCGTTATTTGACGGTACTTTTTTTAGTCCCAAAGTGCTAAAGTCCCCAGCTGTTTCTTTGTTTACTCCTCACTCCTCACAAAGTCCGTATGCATGAAGGTTATGACAAAATTCTTACCCAGCCGTACAGTTATAATGCGCCGCGATCACTTCTTCTCCGTCTTGTTTAACTAAGTTCCAGGTCTTTAAAGGGGTTTCTGATGATCTTTGTGAATGATTTAGCTGAGAGATAAGAGCTAACACAAGTGAGAATCAAGCCAACTGTTGTTTCTTTACACTTCAACTTGCAGTGCTTCTTTGTAAAGATGCAAATGAAAAGCTTAAAAAAAAACTTACACGGGCAAAAACAATCCAGGATTCATTGGGCAGCGACTTGATCCTGAGGTCCTTTACCCAGCCACGTACAAAAAAGTCGTAAGCCTCCATACTCTTCCACGCTTTCATCTGTTTTGCGGTGTAGAAGGACGTCTGCAACACCAGATAGTTCGAGATGTCGGGGAACTCGACTGAAGGGTAGTTTTCGAGATCGTATGACAAATCCTTCTTTCCCAGACTGTAGGGGTCGATTCCATTGCACATAGCAATCTTCTGAATAGATCTAAAGCCAGCAGTGGCTTCTAGATTATGAGCATACTCTGATAAGTTATTGCTAGTTGTTTGCACTACAGCAGCCGTTTTGGTTTGCTAGACCACCAGCTGTTTTACCGGAAGTGAAATCGCGAAGAAAAGTCACATGACTGAAACCCAAGAATCAGGTGATTTTCAATCATGGCGGCTCTGGCGGAGTAGACAAACTTTTCGGCTCGATTCAGAAAATCATTAGCAGGGGACACTAATATTGATTTAAACTTGTTGAAATTTTGATTCAGGAAACCTTTTGTTGCTTTGTGATTAAACAGAGACCGACAGATTGTATGTGGATGCATGATAGCATTCATGAATTACAGCTTCGGGGATTTTTCCGTGTCATAACTTGTAGGAAAAGAAGATCAAGGAGGATTGTGTATAGTAATATGTAGCGACTTTGTGCAAGAATAGTTCAGAAGGATTGCTTTGGAGTCTTTAATGTTGCTCAAACCTTTTATTAGCACTTGTAGTAGCTTGTATTTGTTCTAATATTTATATATTGTGCTGCTGGTAAGGGATATTTAGGACTTGACTGATTGATATATACTTTATTATCCCAAAGGGAAATTTGTCTTGGACTCATGCACTGCATACAATGCTCAACGATCTCATCTCATCGTCTCTAGCCGCTGTATCCTGTTCCACAGGGTCGCAGGCAAGCTGGAGCCTATCCCAGCTGACTACGGGCGAAAGGCGGGGTACACCCTGGACAAGTCACCAGGTCATCACAGGGCTGACACATAGACACAGACAACCATTCACACTCACATCTACGGTCAATTTAGAGTCACCAGTTAACCTAACCTGCATGTCTTTGGACTGTGGGGGAAACCGGAGCACCCGGAGGAAACCCACGCAGACACGGGCGGAACATGCAAACTCCGCACAGAAAGGCCCTTGCCGGCCACGGGGCTCGAACCCGGACCTTCTTGCCATGAGGCAACAGCGCTAACCACTACACCACTGTGCTGCCATGCTCAACAATTAAAAAAAAAAACTTACAAGACAGACAACTCAATATATATAACACATAACAAACAAACAAACAGACAACCCCCCCCCCAAGATTGCACCCTTCCCATAAACACCATGGCACCATTGCATAGTGACTACAGCCGCAGGCAGCATCAATCCAACAATCAAAATCTCACAAGACAGACAACTCAGCATAAATAACACATAACAGACTGACAGACTGACCCCCCCCCCCCCCCCCCAGAATGCACACTTCCTGTAAACACCATGGTACCATTACACAGTGACCACAGCCTCAGGCCGCATCATTTAAAAGTTTGATGGAAGTAGGCACAAATGACTTTCTAAAGCGGTTCAGTTTACAGTGTGGAACTCTAAATCGTCTACCTGAGGGCAAAAGTTCATACTCTGCAAATAGAATATGTGATGGGTCAGTCAATATCCTCTGAGCTTGCCTAAGAAGAGATTGATCATATAAAGTTTGAAGGGACTGGTAATCCTTCCTACCCATAACCTTCATGGCCTTTTGAATCAGACGGTTGAGCTTTATGTGCTATATGTGCTTATACTTTATGTGCTATAATCAGCCTGTTTAGAGTCATTCGGGGCAAAATTTTTGTTTTCTCCTAATGAGGAAAAAGTTGCATCCAGTGAAATCTGATTGTAAAACCAGCTTACGTAATTTTATCATCAGATTCATCCTTTCCGACCAAAGCCTCACGTCTACTTTGGAGCAGAATTATTATAGTTTTGAAATTTTCATTAGGTTTTATGCAATCATGCATCATCTGTTGTTGTCCGTCCACAATTTACAAAAATCGCTACTCCTCCTACAGGATTGACTGGATTTCGATCAAACTCACAAACAATGTTCCCCAGGTGGGTGTGCATAAAAGTTGCCAGGATAGTGGTGCCACGTGTTATATTTAAGATTTTATGGGTGTCTGAAATTTTTGGGTGACTCATCATCATTTAAAAGCTACTCTTCATAAACTGCTGGGGTGTTTTCACTGAAACTCACAACCCAGAAGACTCTAAAGACATATTCCAACAAGAATTGTTTGCCAGGTGGTGCCACCTACTATGGCTGTGGCCACAGAGGGCTCATGTGCAATTTCACGAAAATCGCTACTCCTCCTACAGGAGTGATCAGATTTTGAACAAACGCATATGGAATGTTCCCCAGGTTGGTTTGTATAAAAGTTACCAAGATGGTGGCACCACCTGTCATATTTATGATTTTATGGGCGTTCGAAAATTTTGGGTGACTCGTCACACCAGACACGACTGTTCATAAACTGCTGGGATGTTTTCACTGAAACTCACCCAGAAGACTCTAAAGACACATTCCAACAAGAATTGTTCACCAGGTGGTGCCACCTACCATGAATGAGGCTACACAGGGGTCGTGCAATTTTACAAAAATCACTACTCCTCCGAGAGAATTGATCAGATTTCAAACTCACACACAGCAACAGTGGCCGGTATGAGCTCCAGCCTCACTGAGGCTATTTATTATTATTTTTATTTCATTGTTCAGTTTGTTTGTTTTTTTTTATTTCAGTTTAGCTTCAATTAGTTTTACAAGTCCATATGTAGTTTTAGTTTGTTTTTTATTTTGAGGAATTGACTATTTTTAGTTTAGCTTTTTTAGGGGGGTGTCTCAACTTGCATAACTTCCATACTTATACTTGCTATTTTGACTGCATAAGCGCGTTCACACTGACAAGTATGGCAACATGCTGCGCACTACGAGACCCACATTCTGCACTCAAAATGCTCAAAATGTTGAGTGTGAAACACTGCACACTTCTCACCCTCAGAGGGCGCCATCTTAGGTACGTAGTGGAAGGGGAGGGCCCATGAATCAATTTTCAGCCAATTAGAGGAGGGCGTATCATCAACGTAGATAACAATGCAATTTCAAAGTCGCATGAAATATCTACCAAGGAAACCTACAACCAAAGAAAATGAAAAACACATTCATTTTGAAGAGGTAACCAAAAACAGCTAGCTGATATATTGTATCAGGTGACGCAACAATCATGGTTAAATGTTGTGATCATCATTTCTGGTAAGTCTTTGATATGTGTTTGAGACAACGCTACCCTGTTGAAATTCATGCACTCCACAACTATGAACATATTGTACTAACAGAAGTATACAAATCAAGACACGGCTCCATTTTTTTCAGACACTGCACATTAGGGTGGTCCTCAAATATATGCCAAAAATAAAAATTTGACTTTCTTAAGGTGCTTCCTCACTAAGTTGTTCGGCTTGCTGAGAAAACATTTTGTGCAAAATTTTATTTTGATACGACTATCCTAACCACTGCCACACACAGGTTGAAATTTGTACTATTTGAGCATATGTATTTGCGAAAACCAACAAAAAGCAATGTGCATGTTCACCTAAGCAATACATATTGAAAAATGACAAACAGGAGTCCAAGACAAATAAAAACAATATTATGTGCCACTGTTCACATATTTGTTTAGATCAAACAGTCATAATGGGTGGTGTTTTGTTACGATTTCTTGGCTTCCGGGAACTGACGCCGATGCCATTCCACTACTTGCAACAGGTATTGCCGCTGCTGCTCATCTTTTGTCAGGATTTGATTATAGTCCTGGATTAGTGCCACTCCTCTCTCAGCAAAGTCATTGACCACAGCAATACCATGCAGGGCCTTCTTTGATGACTGGAATGATGGGTCCTCCTCCCACTCTGAAGGGTCCTTGACGAGGAAGTCGGTGTCAATGTTGAATGCCTCAAAAATGTCACCCGAGGCAGGTGTAACAAAATCTGCCACAGTTTTGTTTGCAACGGCTTCCTTCGCCTCTGTGTCCACTGTTGCACGTGGCTGATTATCATCATCCGCTTTGTCTTTCAGAGCAGCCATGATCCCACGCTTTTCATCATCTGTGATGCTGCTGTCAAATAGGGCAAGTCTGGCTAGGTCCTCACTCAGATACCAGAGGTGTCTGGCAAACTTCTTGCTGGTGGCTTTCGCAATATCAGAATCAGGATAGGAGACCAGTCCCTTCAGGAATGACAAATCATCAGCTGGAGCAGTGATTGCAGATGGAGCACTGAACCAGGCCTTGACATACAGTGCTCCAGTGAAAGCTGTGAAGTGTTTCAGGCCAGAGATTTCCTCAGTAGATAACTGAAACTGGTTTCTAAACAAAAACATCTTGATTGCATAGATGACATGTTCCATCCACCTGGCATGGTGGAGGGCACCAGGCTGCATGAACCTGAGTCCACTTGGAGGACAGTCACCAAAGAGAATGATGGTGAACTCTAGAAGTTCACGGTAGTCATCTCGTGGTTGGGCACATTCCAGTTTCTGGATGCAGAACAACACAATCTGTTCCTTGCTGCTGAAAAATACTTCAGCCAGAGCTGAGTTCACTGAGTTCAAATCACTAGGCGTCATGGGCTCAAACTTGGTCAATATGATTCCAGCTTGACCTGAACTTCTTGAAGATGGCTATATCTGGCCCAGAGGATGGGCCAAAGCATGTCACAAATGCTGCCTGTGCTATCAGTTCAAGAATGTGATGGCGGCATGCAAACTGATAGAGCGGGCGTCCCAGTTTTTGCTGTAGCAGAGTACAGGCACCAAGGGCTGAGCCAGTATTGCTGGATGTAGTATCAAAGCTCATGCCAACAACCTTGTCTGATGACTCCCAATCCTCAAGGCTCCCACCATCATCACTCCCGCCATGCAAAAAACAGGGCTCACGTGGCAGTGGTTAATATTATTCAAATCACTTGAAATTTTACCCAATTTATTTTTTCCCCAAGTGGAACAAGAAAATGAAGTAGCACCTTTAAAAAGTTGAAGTTTGTTTTTGGGGACCACCCTACTGTACATGATGCATCATCTTTGAAGTTTTATGGCAGCTGGGATTACTGCCACCTTCTGGAACTGGTGTGTTAATGTCCCGAGGGGGGAAAAGAAAAAGAAAAAGAAAATAATTTTACCTGCAATTGGATTTCATTTTAGTTCACGTTGCATTCTTCATTTCTAGTTTTTTTTAGTTTAAAAAAAGAAACAGTCTTTTTTTATTATTTATTTCACTTAATGAAATTACCAGTGGTGAACTGTTACTATTAGAGCTGGGACTTGAGCTCAGCCAAAACTCAGCCAGACACCAAAAAGGCAACAGGGCAAAGGATTTTGTAAGGGATTAGTGGCAGGCTGCCAGGTCACTCTGTTGTGTGTTGCTGTTGATGTTGATTTTAAAAGTAACTCAGTAAATTACACAGGGAAATGAATACTTAAGTCTGAGTGAAAAATACTGTAGCAAGTGTGCAGCATTGAAGAAGAGTCTGGAAACAGAAATCTTAGTGTGGCAGAAGGGGCGTGGTCAAGCGTCGGTCTGTGAATGGAGGGCGGAGTCAGGGAAGGTAAGTGGCAGAATCACTGCACCTGATGTCAGTTAACCTGTGTTTGTGTGTGTCTTCCCAGTGACCGCGCCCTATAAAAGGAGAGAGAGAGCAGAGGAAGGGAGCTCTCTCCCCAACCAGATGACTTATGTGTGTGTGCGTGTCTGTGTGGCTGGGAGATTGTAGACACTGAGAAGTGCAAAAATAAAGAGTTTTGGAAACTCAGTGCTGGCCTGCCGTACTTCTGTGCTCCACCCACCCGCTCGAAGTTCTACAGTGGTGCCGAAACCCAGGAATCAGAGCACAGAGGAGAACAGCCCCATGGAGTCCTCCCCCTTCGCGGACCTGATCCACGCCCTCGCCACGGCCCAACAGAGCCAGCACTAGGCACTGGTCACCCTCCAAAAGGAGCAAGAGCAAAGGTTCGAGGCCCTGGTGCTGGCGCAACAGGAAGATCGTCAGGCGTTCCAGCACCTCCTCGCATTGGCGGGGTCCATCACCTCCACCGCCGTGGGCCCTCCCCACCTCACCCTAATGAAGATGGGCCCGCATGATGACACCGAGGCCTTCCTCGCGCTCTTTGAGCAAGCAGCAGAGGCCTGGGGCTGGCCGGTGGAACAGCGCGCAGCGCGCCTCCTCCCCCTGCTAACGGGCGAGGCGCAGCTGGCCACGCTACAGCTCCCCGCCGACAGCTGGCTGGTCTACGCAGACCTGCGCTGGGTTGTCCTCCAACGTGTGGGGCGCACCCCAGAACAACAATGCCAGCGCTTCTGTGCTCTGCACCTAGAGGAGGTCAGCTGGCCGTTCGCATTTGGCCAGCAACTCCGGGACACCTGCCGGCGGTGGCTGAGGGCTGACAACCGCGACGCAGAGGGAATTGTCGATCTGGTGGTACTGGAGCAGTTCATCGGCCAACTCCCTGAAGGGACCGTGGAGTGGGTCCAGTGCCATCACCCGGCGTCGCTGGATCAGGCCATTGAGCTGGCGGAGGACCATTTGGTGGCTGTTCCAACAGCAGGACAGCATATCTCCTCTTCTCCCCTCTCCTCTCTCTCTCTCTCTCCCCCTCCCCTTCTGTTCCTCGTCCTCACCCTGTTCCCCCACCACGGAGGCAGGGGCTGGCTCCACCCAGCCGGCCCACCGCACCCGCGGTGCCCTCCCGTTTCCCACTTCCATGTCTGTCTCTCCCCCACCTCAGGTGAGTGAGCCCCAGAACGCCGGTGCAGAGAGAGAGCTCGGGCCAGTTTGCTGGCGCTGCGGGGAGCCGGGGCACCTCCAGCGTGGTCTGGATCCCTGACGCGCCAGGGACTGCCCTCGATCGGGCTGGAGCGTATCGCATACCAGTGAGTATCCAAGGGGATACATATCAGGCTTTGGTGAACTCCGGCTGTAACCAGACCTCAATCCACCAAAGCCTGGTGCAAGATGAGGCATTGGGGAGAGCACAGTTGGTGAAGGTGTTGTGTGTGCACGGGGATGTTCACAACTACCCTTTAGTGTCGGTCCACATTCTATTTCAAGGGGAGAAATTTAGTGTAAAGGTGGCGGTTAATCATCGCCTTACCCACTTGATAATTTTGGGGACTGATTGGCCGGGATTTTGGGAATTAATGACTCATTTAGTGAAGAGTGGGGCCTGCCATTGTTTAGCAGGGGGAGGTCCCGGTGTGGCATTGGTGGGAGCAGCTGTCACAGAGCCGTCTACATCATCACCGCATCAGAGTGAGGAGTAGCAGGCTCCTCCTCCCTCTCTCGGGGAATCCCTCGCGGATTTCCCATTAGAGCAGTCTCGAGATGAGACTCTGCGGCATGCATTTGACCAAGTGAGAGTAATCGATGGTCAAATGCTCCAGCCAAACACCACCCCGTCCTTCCCCTATTTTTCCATAATGAAGGTTAGATTATACCGAGTGATGCAGGACACTGAGACTAAGGAGCTGATCACACAACTTTTGATCCCAAAGAGCCGCCGGGAATTGGTATTCCAGGTGGCTCACTTTAATCCCATGGCTGGACACTTGGGGCAGGATAAGACACTAGCCCGAATAATGGCCCAGTTCTATTGGCCAGGGATTCGCGGCGATGTCCGTAGGTGGTGTATGGCGTGCCGCGAATGCCAGTTAGTAAATCCAGCGGCCATTCCAAAAGTGCCTTTGCACCCTCTGCCATTAATCGAGACCCCGTTCGAAAGAATTGGGATGGATCTCGTCGGGCCATTAGATCGGTCAACACGAGGGTATTGCTTTATTTTAGTTCTGGTGGACTATGCAACGCGATACCCGGAAGCAGTGCCTCTTCGCAATATCTCAGCATGTAATATTGTGGAAGCACTCTTCCATGTCATCTCCCGAGTTGGAATCCCCAAAGAGATTCTGACTGATCAAGGCACTATGTTTATGTCACGCACACTGTGCGAACTGTATGGGTTACTGGGAATTAAGCCGATCCGCACCAGCGTTTATCACCCACAAATGGACGGTTTAGTTGAACGGTTCAATCGCACCCTCAAGAACATAATTAAAAAGTTTGTACGCGAGGACACATGCAATTGGGATAAATGGCTCAAACCCCTGTTATTCGCAGTGCGAGAGGTCCCACAAGCCTCCACGGGGTTCTCCCCATTCGAATTATTATATGGGCGTAAGCCGTGTGGCATCCTAGATGTACTATGGGAAAATTGGGAGGAGGGACCTTCAACAAGCAAAAATGAAATTCAATATGTTATCGACCTGCGCGCAAAACTCCACACACTCACACACCTAACCCAGGAGAATTTGCAGCAGGCCCAAGAATGACAAATCTGCCTGCATGACAGCGGTATGCACCTTAGGGAGTTCGCACTGGGACATAAAGTACTCATGCTGTTGCCCATGTCGAGCTCCAAATTGATTGCCAAGTGGCAAGGACCCTTTGAGGTCACAGGGCGAGTCGGGGACGTCAACTATGAAGTGAGGCGAATGGACAGGGGTGGGGTACTACAGATTTACCATCTCAATCTGCTCAAACTTTGGAACGAGGAGGTCCCCGTGGCGTTGGTTCCGGAAAAGGTGGAGCTGGGGCTGGAGGTTCAAAAGGGAACACTGACATCGCTTACCTCTCCAGTCCCCTGTGGAGATCACCTCTCCCCAACCCAACTCACGGAGGTTGCCCAGTTGCAGACCGAATTTTCGGACGTGTTCTCGCCCCTGCCCGGCCACACCCGCCTCATAGAACACCACATTGAGACGCCCCCAGGAGTGGTAGTGCGCAGCCACCCTTACAGGCTGCCCGAACACAAGAAAAAGGTGGTTCGGGAAGAACTTGAGGCCATGCTCGACATGGGCATCGTCGAGGAGTCCCACAGTGACTGGAGCAGACCGGTGGTCTTAGTTCCCAAGGCCGACAGGTCGGTCCGGTTCTGTGTGGACTATAGAAAAGTCAACGCGGTGTCTATATTCGATGCATACCCAATGCCTCGTATTGACGAGTTGCTGGATCAACTAGGCACGGCTCGCTTTTATTCGACACTGGATTTGACAAAGGGTTATTGGCAAATCCCCTTGACTCCATTATCCCGAGAAAAAAAGGCCTTTTCCACACCGTTTGGCTTACACCAATTTGTCACACTTCCTTTTGGGCTGTTTGGGGCGCCCGCTACGTTCCAGCGGCTTATGGACAGGGTCCTCCGCCCCCACGCCACCTATGTGGCCGCATACTTAGACGATATTATAATCTATAGTAATGACTGGCCGCGGCATCTGCAACACCTGAGGGCCATCCTTGGGTCGCTGAGATGAGTGGGTCTCACAGCCAACCCGAAGAAGTGTGCGATTGGGCGGGTGGAAGTACGGTATCTGGGCTTCCACTTGGGCAATGGGCAGGTGTGTCCCCAAATTAATAAGACAGCAGCAATTGCGGCCTGTCTGAGGTCCAAGACCAAAAAGGGGGTGAGACAGTTCCTGGAGCTGGCTGGCTACTATCGTAGGTTTATACCTAATTATTCGGATGTCACCAGCCCGCTGACTGATCTCACTAAAAAGGGGGCACCAGATCCGGTCCAGTGGATGGAGCAATGCCAGCGGGCTTTATGTTGCAGACGGATGCGTCGGACAGAGGGCTGGGGGCTGTTTTGTCCCAGGAGGTGGAGGGGGAGGATCGCCCAGTGCTGTACATCAGCAGAAAGCTGTTGGTGAATGAGGGATGCTACAGCACGATAGAGAAGGAGTGCCTAGCCATCAAGTGGGCGGTCCTCGCCCTCCATTACTACCTGCTGGGATGCCCTTTCACCCTCTGTTCGGACCACGCGCCCCTCCGGTGGCTCTACCGCATGAAGGATGCCAACGCGTGGATCACCCATTGGTATCTGGCACTCCAGCCCTTTAACTTCAAGGTGGTCCACAGGCCGGGGGCACAGATGGTCGTGGCGGACTTCCTCTCCTGTCAAGGGGGGGGGAGTCGGCTGCAGGCCGGACAGCTGCCCGGCCTGAGTCGGGCGGTGGGGGTATGTGGCAGCGGGGGCATGGTCAAGCACCGGTCTGTGAATGGAGGGCGGAGTCAGGGAAGGTAAGTGGCAGAATCACTGCACCTGATGTCAGTTAACCTGTGTTTGTGTGTCTTCCCAGTGACCGCACCCTATAAAAGGAGAGAGAGAGCAGAGGAAGGGAGCTCTCTCCCCAACCAGACGACTTATGTGTGTGTGCATGTCTGTGTGGCTGGGAGATTGTAGACACTGAGAAGTGCAAAAATAAAGAGTTTTGGAAACTCAGTGCTGGCCTGCCGTACTTCTGTGCTCCACCCACCCGCTCGAAGTTCTACACTTAGTTTCTTAGTCATTAGCCTGTGCCACTTGCTTTTAGATAGTGCTGGCTTGACCACTTTATTAGCATTCGCTAATACTACTGATGAACACTACACTGGCTGGAAGGTGACTTCACTGCTGTGCTGATGGCGCCAATTCGTGGTTAAGCTCGCACTGGCCTTTGAGAAGGCTGAGGGTGATATATTTTTGGTCCTTCCCATTATAAATCAAAATCTGATTGGTTAATTCATCTGTCACTTCCTACATAAACATACACTGCCATGGCCTTCTGTCCCGGTAATGAAGTCCTAACCAATGAGTGAGCAGCTCTAAACTCTTCTCAGCCTCGAGACAACAAACAAAAACAATCTCATTGGTAACTCGATTTTAATGTTTTCAGGACAGTCATTTCTGTCCTTTCATTTCTGAAGCAAATTTGATTGAAAATGAGGCCGAATTAGAAGAGAATAATTATAATGAAATTATGAAAGAATAAAATAAATTAAATATAACATTTGAAATGCGGGGCGGCACGGTGGTGTAGTGGTTAGCGCTGTCGCCTCACAGCAAGAAGGTCCTGGGTTCGAGCCCCGGGGCCGGCGAGGGCCTTTCTGTGCGGAGTTTGCATGTTCTCCCCGTGTCCGTGTGGGTTTCCTCCGGGTGCTCCGGTTTCCCCCACAGTCCAAAGACATGCAGGTTAGGTTAACTGGTGACTCTAAATTGACCATAGGTGTGAGTGTGAATGGTTGTCTGTGTCTATGTGTCAGCCCTGTGATGACCTGGCGACTTGTCCAGGGTGTACCCCGCCTTTCGCCCGTAGTCAGCTGGGATAGGCTCCAGCTTGCCTGCGACCCTGTAGAAGGATAAAGCGGCTAGAGATAATGAGATGAGATGAGATTTGAAATGCGGATATGTTTGGCCCGTCTCTGAAGGCTTCAAAGTCCCTGATGGTTCCTCTCTGGAAATTAGAATAGAATAAAATAGAATGCCATTATTGTCATTGTATCGTTAAAAACCATACAATGAAATTTGGAGTCATGTGTAACAGTGGTACTGTGCTCTACTTGAATATTAAGTAAGTCTTGACAACTATACAGATCTGACAAAACTTGACAAACAAATCCAGCAAACACATAAATAATCGTAAAACTAGGTAGCAAACAGCCATTGCATTAATGCATGCCACCATCTTGATCTTGATTATTTTTCACTGGTAGTTTTATTTTTAGTCTTTTGTTTTTCTGAGTATATAAACCCTGCTTTGGAGTGCGTGCGAATTTCAACGCAACATTTTAACAACCTGAAAAATGCTTTGATAAGGATCAAAATCAATCTCGGTTTTATCAATAACTATAACTACAGCAAGTGCAGTAAAAACAAAAACAAGCAAATAACTTTAATAATTAGCCTAGTTACGCAAACATGGGAACCTTGTACTTACATCCAAGTAAAGGGGTTTCACACCACGAGTTGACCTAGTGGTTAGCGTGTCCGCCTCTCGATTGAGAGATCGCGAGTTCTACTCACGGTCGGGTCATACCAAAGACCATCATAAAAATGGTACAGTACCTACTGCCGTCTGGCAAGGCACGCTGCAATACAGATGTGAGTGGGGAGTCAAACTCTCGCGGTTACCAGAGGACTAGCCCCCCACTGCAACCCTAGCTATGTAACAGGCAAGAGGCCGAGGGCTATGGAAACAGAGATTGGCGCCACCCTATGCACCACATGGCGTGGGAAGGACTTTGATTTGAAAGGGGTTTCACATCAACCTGTAGGCTGAGTGTGAAGCAGATGTGAATCTTTATCAGCCCGTTAACTATGAAGCTTTGACCCGGAGATGTTAATATGTTGAGTCTGATTAGAAACATGGCTGGAGATCACACCTTTTTTGAGGTCTTTATATAATTTCACATCAACTCTAAAACACCAAACATTTTATTTTTGTCGGATTAATTGATTAACAACGTACAACCTTGTATTTCTATGAAATGAGGACACATTAAACTTTAATTTAATCAGATTTATTTGAGTGCCCCACATATGCTATATAGTCAAAAGTATGGCCATTACCACGCCCGGATCACCGCACAGGCTTCATATGGCTTCAGCCTAGGGGCCCCCATGCCCCCCGCCTCGCAGGGAGGCCCCCAATTGGTCAAAAGAAAAAAAAAACCTTCATATTCATTGACTCAAAATGAATATTTAAATAAATGGACGCTGATTGAGTGAGGAAAATCCGCCTTCCATATATAAACGTTAGACGTCACGTACAACGTCACTCCACAGTTGAACAGTGAACATGTGTGACAGAAAATACGAGAGCGGTGCTCAAAAGCGCAAGGCGCAACGGCAAAAAGCCCAATGTGACAAAGCTCTATTGAGCAATATACCAAAACTAACAGGGTTTTTTAAACCTAATGAAACCCAACTGGCAAGTGCAAGTCATCATGACACTAGCGTAGCAAACGTTATGTTAGCTGCAGCTGCAGCCAGTAGTACTACTAGCTCTGGTGAGGGTGAAGGACCATCCGTTTCAGACCCCGTCCCATTTGTGGATGAATGTGCCACTGCCACTAGTTTCACAAACCCACACACTACACCCATCCATATACAGTATATGTGGTTCTTCTGCAAACTGTTGCTACAAATTTGGAAACGCACAATTGTATAGAATGTATTTGTGTGCTGTAGTATTACAATTTCCCTTCAGTGGAACTAACTGGTCCAAACCTGTTCCAGCATGACAATGCACCTGTGCACAAAGTGAGCTCCATGAAGACATGGTGAGTTAAGGCTGGAGTGGAAGAACTCAAGTGTCCTGTAAAGAACTCTGATCAAACTAAACTCAATCCCACTGAACACCTTTGGGATGAACTGGAACTGGAGTCTTCTCAACCTCAACATCCCAACATTAGCACCTGATCTCACTACTGTAATGCTCTTGTAATGCGCTGAACGAACACACATCCCTCCAGCCACGCCAACTCAAAATCTTGCCTTCCCAGAAGGGAAGAGTGGAGTGAAAATTATTATCATAATAAGAAAGAGGAACTAGATAGAAACTGTGAATAAAGTCACAGTAATTTGCACCAGCTGTTACAAACCGGGACATCTTGTCACCATACCCTATAGGTCTGGAACGGTAAGAGATAGAGAATGATGCTTATTGAGGAAAAGTTGTGCCCTGCCACCCTGAACAAAACAAAACAAAAAAAACTAATTGAAAAATCATGAAAACTGACAGAGTTATAAGTAATTGAAAAAAATCCCGTTTTTCATGGCTCATTCCAGATCAGTGATCCAGATCAGCACTAAAAGTCAGAGCAAAGTAATTCAGCCCAGAGGTCTTCTTCGTGTGAAATTTGGTGATGACTGGGACGTCTGGTCACTGCACCCTATACGTAGATCCAGAACAGTAAGAGATAGAGAATGATGCTTAGTGAGGAAAAAAAATCCCATTTTTCATGGATCATTCTGGTTTGGTGATCCAGATCAGCACCAAAAGTCATAGCTACGTAATTCAGCCCAGAGGTATTCTTCATGTGAAATTTGGGGATGATTGCTTGAAAACCGAGGGAGAAAAAGTGTCCTAAAAACATTAGGAGAAGGAGAAGAAGAAAGTAGAAAGATTCTGAGTGAAAGTAACAATGTGCACCAGCACTGCTAGAACAAATTAATAAATCTGGAATGAGACGTTCAAATATGGCTGTGATGGTATGAGGAGTGCACAAACTTTTGACAAACAGTTCACTTTTCTACCTAACTTTGATGTTAAACAAAAGCACACTTTGATAACTGTCTATGAATGTCATTGCCATTCATTTCAGCCAAAACAAAGATTTGCAAAAGTATTGGGTCAGAATTTCCTCTAATAATGATATTTACGTTTCTTTTCAGTTTTATGTCTGAAACTACTCAATTAATACTCAGTGTTGATGCTAGAGGACCCGTTTAACATGCGTCAGACTCGATGATATATTTCTTTGTTAGATGGTCAGATGGACAGAGACAGTGCTTTGGGTAACTCCAGTAGATACATCTGTACTCTTACTATCTATCTGTGTATTTTCATTTCATTTAATAATAAAAATTAGCACTATCATAAACTGATGTTTCGACGTCGTTGACATCATCATCATCATCAGAGCAAAACAAAGTGTTTAAGTAAATGATTAAGAGTCAGTTCAAGTTTTTATAAAGTCCCAAAAAAATGCATCAAGTAAAAATGTTAGCACGTACAGTATCAGATTGGATGTTTAATTTAGGATTTTTTGCTTGGATGAGCAACATCTTGTAAATCAGACAGTCCAGCTGCTTCCCAGTGCATTTTTGTAGAATTGTAAATTGATTGCTCAAACCAGGGACATCTAGGAGGCCATGTTCAATCTTAAGGTGTTTACCAATAATTGAGTAGCGATGTTCTTCAAGTCGTTGGTGCAGATGCTTGCAAATATGTGTGTATTTTTATTCCAGGTGCTACAGTATAAGCTACTGTACAGTTTGCTAGCGATACTAATTACAGCAGGGATACATGCAGGCTTACACAATGAGGCTGTATTTTATTTAACTGAGTTCCTTGTCTAACTCCTTATGCTTGTGTCACACTGTCTCACATACTTCCACATAAGTGGTGTGTGGGTCAAACGCCAAGAAATGAGGCGTATTTTGTCCAAAATTAAAGTCCTATGATGTACACGGCGTATGTGTGGCGTTACTGTGGCATATCTGGTGTTTGTATGGGGTTCAAGGGACTTAAAGTTATGGTGTAATGAAGTGTATGCATGGTGTAACCACTTCGTTGGTGTGGCGTTTCGTTCTTACGTGTGATGTTGCTGCTATGGTGTATCTGCGGCGTTCATGGGTGGGTATAAAAGGGGGCCCCATGCTGCATTCGTTGTCATCCGTCACAGTCAAGAAAGCATCATGCCAGCAAAGAAGCCAGGACCCAAGAAGAGCAAGGGAAGAGGGAAGACATCAGCCTCATCCATCCAGCCAGCCCCAGAGCCACCTTCATCAGACACGTCAACTAGAGTGGTGCTTGAAAGTTTGTGAACCCTTTAGAATTTTCTATATTTCTGCATAAATATGACCTAAAACATCATCAGATTTTCACACGAGTCCTAAAAGTAGATAAAGAGAACCCAGTTAAACAAATGAGACAAAAATATTATACTTGGTCATTTATTTATTGAGGAAAATTATTCAATATTACATATCTGTGAGTGACAAAAGTATGTGAACCTTTGCTTTCAGTATCTGGTGTGACCCCCTTGTGCAGCGATAACTGCAACTAAACGTTTGCGGTAACTGTTGATCAGTCCTGCACACCGGCTTGGAGGAATTTTAGCCCATTCCTCCGTACAGAACAGCTTCAACTCTGGGATGTTGGTGGGTTTCCTCACATGAACTGCTCGCTTCAGGTCCTTCCACAACATTTCGATTCAATTAAGGTCAGGACTTTGACTTGTCCATTCCAAAACATTAACTTTATTCTTCTTTATCCATTCTTTGGGAGAACGACTTGTGTGCTTCGGGTTGTTGTCTTGCTGCATGACCCACCTTCTCTTGAGATTCAGTTCATGGACAGATGACCTCTGCTGACCTCTTCTGCTTCTCGGACCTGCCTGATCCATCCTGATGCCCTACATCTGGTTGGAGTCTCATCACATCGCTCCTGTGGAGGACGGCCCCAAATGGACAGTTGAAAGTCACACTTGGAAGACGATCTGGACACTTATAGAGGGATTTCACTGATGTCACCCGAAACCGGAAGTAAACAGACCCTGCGCCATTTTGGAAGACCAACAAACTCGTGATTAGGGGGAAATAACGGCAGCGGTATGTGAACCCACGAGAATAAAGTGGAGTGGCAAGCGACTTAAACAAACAAATCTGAGCTGTTTTATTTATGATTTATTGGCCCAACAGTAGACTTGAAAGAAACCTGTGTGAGACTTGGCAAAAAACTGTGGATATAATGGACAAGTCTGCATGATCTGTGGACACTTTGAGGTAAGCAAACGCAAGAAATTCAGATTTAAAACATGCTAAATTGGCCCCAAGTTGATAACTGTATGAGGAGCAAGCCTCCCAGACTTCTACAATTTAATAATAATAATAATAATAATAATAATAATAATAATAATAATAATTTTGGATGGTTTGGGGCTTGCTCTCCCTCCTATTATAAAAATAAAGCATAGGTGTTGTGTAGGCATATATCATAAATACATATGTATAATTTGGATAAATTAACCTAAATTATGGATACCTTAATAGTAACAAAAAGTATTAATTTTTCAACTGAAAAGATATATTATTAAAAGATAAATATCAACAAGATTACCTTGGCCATAACTATGTGTAGGTTATTCTTAATAACAGCTGTAATATCACGAACCAAGCCACTAACAACATAATTGTAAGCCTGTAACCCTTTGTAGGCTTTCAAGTCATCAGCAGTGTAGGCACTGGGTGTAAACAACAAATAGTTTACAATGTCTGGGTAGCAAACACATGGCAGAATTGGTGTCCGGTCCTCCTTATGTTTCCATTCTCCCTTGCCGAGAGTCTTATCATATGGGTCAAACCCATCAATCACAGCCAGTTTCTCCACATACCGTGCCCTTTATGCAGCTGGTAATGTACTCACATAACCCGAATTATCATACATCATGTTACTTTACTCTCGCTCGTACTTTGTTTTATATTGTGAGTGCATGTACTTGGTCTTCCAATATGGCGCCTAACAAAATCTCGCGGCGTGGTGACGTCATGCGGCAGCCCTCTATAGTAATGCTTTAATGGCTGAGGACTACAGTTGACTTGCTAACTTTAGGACTGCAGTTGTCATGAACAGTTTTGCACTCAAGTTTCCATCAATGAAGAGTTTATAACATCAACGAAACTGACTTCATGTTAAAACTGTTAATGTTTTAGTCATGTTGTCTGTTGTTGCCCAAATGATGGTGGGTTCCCTTTTGAGTCTGGTTCCTCTCGAGGTTTCTTCCTCATGCCGTCTGAGGGAGTTTTTCCTTGCCACCGTCGCCACAGGCTTGCTCATTGGGGATAGATTAGGGATAAAATTAGCTCATGTTTTAAGCCATTCAAATTCTGTAAAGCTGCTTTGCGACAATGTTTATTGTTAAAAGCGCTATACAAATAAACTTGACTTGACTTGCTAATCTTGGTGACAAGTGCAAAGGGCTACTTGCAATGCATGCCCTCTCTGGACGTGAAAGTGCTTCATACCCTTGTGGAAAAGGGAAGATATCTGCCATCAAAGCCTTGCAGCAGTGCAATGTAACAGAACTAGACCTAGTTGGAGAAGAGTCAGCTACTGAAGATGATCTGATGAAGGCAAACACAAACTTCTTCCTCATCCTGTATGGGCATAAAGATAGCAGAAACATGGCTGAAGCCAGATACAAGGTTTTCAAAAGGAAGAAGAAACCACCTGCTCTGAAGAAACTGCCACCAACAAATGAAAATCTCCAACTCCATACTCAGCGGGCTCACCTTTAGGTGTTGCTGTGGAAAGCTGCAGACAAGCATTATACAAATAAACTTGACTTGACTAGATGTCCTGACATTTTCCTTTAGAATTCACTGGAATAATTCAAAATTCATTGTTCCATCAATGATGGCAAGCCGTCCTGGCCCAGATGCAGCAAAACAGGCCCAAACCATGATACTACCACCACCATGTTTCACAGATGGGATAAGGTTCTTATGCTGGAATGTGGTGTTTTCCTTTCTCCAAACATAACGCTTCTCATTTAAACCAAAAAGTGCTATTTTGGTCTCATCTGTCCACAAAACATTTTTCCAATAGCTTTCAGGCTTGTCCATGAGATCTTTAGCAAACTGCAGATGAGCAACAATGTTCTTTTTGGAGAGCAGTGGCTTTCTCCTTGCAACCCTGCCATGCACACCATTGTTGTTCAGTGTTCTCCTGATGGTGGACTCATGAACATTAACATTAGCCAATGTGAAAGAGGCCTTCAGTTGCTTAGAAGTTACCATGGGGTCCTTTGTGACCTCGCCAACTGTTACATGCCTTGCTCTTGGAGTGATCTTTGTTGGTCGACCACTCCTGGGGAGGGTAACAATAGTCTTGAATTTCCTCCATTTGTACACAATCTGTCTGACTGTGGATTGGTGGAGTCCAAACTCTTTAGAGATGGTTTTGTAACCTTTTCCAGCCTGATGAGCATCAACAACACTTTTTCTGAGGTCCTCAGAAATCTCCTTTGTTCGTGCCATGATACACTTCCACAAACATGTGTTGTGAAGATCAGACTTTGATAGATCCCTGTTCTTTAAATAAAACAGGGTGCCCACTCACACCTGATTGTCATCCCATTGATTGAAAACACCTGACTCTAATTTCACCTTCAAATTAACTGCTAATCCTAGAGGTTCACATACTTTTGCCATTCACAGGTACGTAATATTGGATCATTTTCCTCAATAAATAAATGACCAAGCATAATATATTTTTTTGTCTCATTTGTTTAACTGGGTTCTCTTTATCTACTTTTAGGACTTGTGTGAAAATCTGATAATGTTTTACGTCATATTTATGCAGAAATATTGAAAATTCTAAAGGGTTCACAAACTTTCAAGCACCACTGTACGTCTGAGTAGATAAAAAAAAAAAACAGAATTAATGTCCTTTTAATATAATCCCTAATCAGACCTAGAGGTTGGTGTATTCATTTTTTTTATGTTTCTTGCACACAAAATAATAAAACAGGGTGTCTGGTCATCATTAGGTAGTCGGTTATCTGCACTCAGCAGTCACTCAGGACCAAACCGCAGACGCTGACAGCTATAAAATATAACGGTCAGGTTATACTCCACAAGAAATAATGTCAAGGCAAGAGCAGGAATAATCTGTCCAGTAGACATAGAGCGAGCTTCTCACTGTGTTTAAGCATCTTAACAATCTCAGATCTCTCCTGTTCCTCGATTTAAACAGAACATCTTGCTTTAATTATGTTGCCGAAATTGGACATTTGATGCCTATTTGGCATGTTGCTGTCTCCTTCTTCCATTATATTCTCACTTCTTGTCCGCTGAATGCTGACACTGATTAGACATTTAAAAAAGAAAGAAACAAGAAAAGAAATGAAACTATGACAACGAGGAAATGAGAGAGCGAGAAAACCTGAACGTAAAATGAAAACACTGAACTATGCTAGGTGTTTGGTGTTACAGCAAACTGATTGACAAGATTAAGTGCTATTTAGTGAAAGAATTTGTATCTAACCATTTCAGTGTATTTTAATTAGCTCTATGGAGATACGCCATATATTATATACACACACACACACAGACACACACACACATCATCTCCCATTGCTTTTTCAGGAACGAGCTGAAGCCTGACAATTTGACGCTTGAGGCATCATTCTGCATGCTGATTAACTAAGAGCTGCCTTTTCTTCGCAATCAGAGCCAAGAGGTTTACTCCACAACAAAAGCGGCTCTGTTCGACATCGGGAGATGAAAACATGCTCCTGAAGTGCTAATTCCTCCTGCTGATTTATTCACGAGCGGGGTGAGCGGGTCACCGGATCTGTCAGCGATAGTGCGTTTAACCTCTCCAGCACACCCGCACAGGCGAGGGAAAGGAGCAAGCAGCTCTGTTTCATGCTGCGCTCTCTTGAACTGCATATGCATATGGAAATGAGATGCCGGCGACTCATCCTGAGAAAAATCTTCCAAAGGAACCAGGCAGCGAGGTCTACGTGAACGCGAATGCAAACACCCACAATTTCCAGTGCCCACTCAGGGTGCCATCACACCCACTCTCCTTGGACAGGAACCAGCTCAAGTGTTTGTGTGTTGAGGAGTGTCAGCCAAGCATTGTGCTTTTAGAAAAAGACAACTCAAACAACTCAATCGAGTGCTTCTTAAATATGGCTAGGAATGTCAGAGTGTGGCCAACAAGTCCTCCGAGCATTACGTCACACCAAGCTTTGGCAAAATCCTGCCTGAACCTGACCACCAGAAAGCAAATAAAACCCAACCATCTTGATCATAGTTGAGACAAGCACAATTAATCTGTAAATCAAAATTGGTGTTTGTTTTTTTTTAAAAAAACCTTTTTGTTCCTGTCCATTAGTGGCACAGACACCAATACGACAGTGTATCTAGCAAAACATACAATCATAGGTGGACAAAGTGCCCAACTTCATGACTTAAAAGGAGAACTGAAGTCATTTTTTTTATTATCAAAACTCTATTTATCTCATTTTATTAAATATCGGAATGCATTTTTGATCGCTATTTTGTCACTGCTATAGCAAGTTCTGAGTGTTTGAAATATGCTCTGTAATATATCAGTCCATATGTCAAAGCAACGGCTGTAAACGAGATTCGTTGAGACCTGTGCAAGACATCGTAGGACGGAAGTAAAACGTACAGCGGAAATCAAAGCGACCGACATCTGCCAACGTTGTCAGAAGATGCGCGTGCCCTCTTTCGAATGCTGACGTAATCAAGCCGGAAGTTTTGTTTGTTTTGATAGCAATCAGGAAAGTTTGAAAAAAGTAGGCAGTAATTGTCATTTAAACTCGTTTTTGTGCAATACTTTGTTCGGAAAACAGTTTTCAAAATGGCGGCACTGACACCTGGCTGACACTTCATGTTTTGAAGTCTTGCACAAGTCTCGTGAAGGTCGTGCGGATAAGCGACGCCTACCATGGACCAAACGAACTAAATTCAACACGGCTAAAAACCGAATAGGCCGATAAGTATAATATTTAATTGCAATTAGTTGCCAATACGAGTCATGATATAAGGTTACTAAAACCGAAAACGTAATTGAATAACACATTAATTAAGAAACAAAGCAAGTTTAAAAATGACTTCAGTTCTCCTTTAAGTCAAAGTACAGATCCCCCTGGTCAAATGTTACTTTGATACAAGTAAAAGTTGTCCAGTCAAATTTTTACTTAAGTTAAAGTACTGAAGTACTTGCTTTTAAACATACTTAAGTATTAAAAGTACATTTTCTGTCAACGCATTATTGCCACAATGCTTACAAAACCTAATTCCTCTGAAGCAACGGACTGGATTTACTGACTAACTTGTAAAACCTGTAGAATAAACACCTTTAAACACAGATTTCTACATTTTGTTTATTTGGCAAGATTATGCTAAAACATATTTCTGAAAGGACTTCAGATAAGTTAACATTATTCATGTTAACATAACTCCAGTTTTACATGCTAACTAACAGTGTCCGAGTTAACTAGCTATGTGTTAACGTTAGCCGTGGATAAGGTTATGGCAACTTGGCGGGCAAATCCATAGAAAGTCATTTGATGAACCAGACTGCATAGCTATTGCAACGTTATCGCTAGCTCTAAAAGCACAGACAACTTCATTGCAAACTTTCTCTTGGAATAAATGTTTATATACTTGTTTATATACTTATATACGGTGAGTTTTTATAGGCCATGATGTGGTTCATTTTCGGCAAACAAAGCAAACATTTAAAATGAAACAAATCTTTAATCCTTTCAGAAAACTGAAACACGGGTTCATGGGCCATGAGTGCGTGCGTTCTCCAGAAGAACAGCCTCTTTCCATTCTGCCATCAACTGATCATGTTAAATAATGCTGCTGAGAAATCAATGAACTTGATTTTATACAGTCTATGCACGTGACGTGACCCTAGTGATTACTGATCGGCTGTCTCAGTGTCACCTGTGAAAAAAAAAAACAATCACATTTTAGATAGGGGCGGCACGGTGGTGTAGTGGTTAGCGTTGTCGCCTCACAGCAAGAAGGTCCTGGGTTCGAGCCCCGGGGCCGGCGAGGGCCTTTCTGTGTGGAGTTTGCATGTTCTCCCCGTGTCCGCGTGGGTTTCCTCCGGGTGCTCCGGTTTCCCCCACAGTCCAAAGACATGCAGGTTAGGTTAACTGGTGACTCTAAATTGAGCGTAGGTGTGAATGTGAGTGTGAATGGTTGTCTGTGTCTATGTGTCAGCCCTGTGATGACCTGGCGACTTGTCCAGGGTGTACCCCGCCTTTCACCCGTAGTCAGCTGGGATAGGCTCCAGCTCGCCTGCGACCCTGTAGAAGGATAAAGCGGCTAGAGATAATGAGATGAGATGAGACATTTTAGATAAGAAAAGTAAAAACATCCACTTTCAAAGCTGTTTCATAATAACGAGTAATGAGGACCTTGATAGAAATGTCGTGGAGTGAAAAGTACGATATTTGTCTTTCAAATGTAGTGAAGTTAAAGTCATAAGTTGCCAAAAAATACTCAAATAAAGTACAGATACTCAAAAAGTGTACTTAAGTACAGTACTCAAGTAAATGTACTTCATTACTGTCCACATCTGCATACGATTAAAAATTGTTTTGGAGATCATTATATCAATAGTTCGTCACATCTCAGAAAAAAGATCAGTTTCCCCCCTTCATTTAAACCCCAGTTTGGTCTTAACAATTCTTGGATTTCAGTCATGTGACTTTTCTTAGTGATTTCACTTCCGGTAAAACAGCTGGTGGTCTAGCAAACTAAAATGGCTGCTGTAGTGCAAACAACTAGCGATAACTTATCAGAGTACGCTCGTAATCGAGAAGCCACTGCTGGCTTTAGATCTATTCAGAAGATTGCTATGTGCAATGGAATCAACCCCAACAGTCTGGGAAAGAAGGATGTCATACAATCTCGAAAACTACCCTTCAGTCGAGTTCCCCGACATCTCAAACTATCTGGTGTTGCAGACGTCCTTCTACAACACAAAACAGAAGAAAGCGTGGAAGAGTACGGAGGCTTACAACTTTTTTGTATGTGGCTGGGTAAAGGACCTTGGGATCAAGTCGCTGCCCAATGAATCCTGGATTGTTTTTGCCCGTGTAAGTGTTTTTTTGTTGTTGTTTTTTTACTTTTCATTTGCGTCTTTACAATAAGTGCTGCAAGTTGAATCAGAATCAGAAATCAGAATTTCTGATTCTGAATTCTGAATTTCTGAAGTGTAAACAAACAACAGTTGACTTGATTCTCCTTTGTGTTGGCTCTTACGTATCTCTCAGGTAAATCATTCACAAAGATCATCAGAAACCCCTTTAAAGACCTGGATCTTAGTTAAACAAGACGGAGAAGTGATCACGGCGCATTGTAACTGTACGGCTGGGGAAGAATTTTGTCACAAGCTTTATGTATATGGACTTTGTGAGGAGTAAACAAAGAAACAGCTGGGGACTTTCGCGCTTCAGGACTAAAAAAAAGTAATGTAAAATAATGACACGTAGCAAGAAAAGCACTTGAAAAACACTAAGGACAGAGCTGAGAGGAAAATACAAACCTTTCACCAAGTGATCACTGCAAACTCGAGCATGCTTCGACTTGGCTCCCTTCGATTTCAGTGAGAGGTTCAAAAGCTACCTTTCTCGATGGCTTTTTCTGAAATCCGGTGTTCATTCACCCTTTTTTATTAGTTCATGGGGAACCCTGAAGAAACTTTTATCAGTTTCATGGTTTGATTGAGTCGAACAACCTAAAACATCGCAAGTGTAAGGCATTTTTCATGCGAGCAATGCATCGTCTTCGTACAAACACTTTGTCAACTGAGCTTTGGTAGACCACCAGCTAAAGTTTTGAATAACTAATGAGGCGGATGTGACGGTACATGATACCCAAGAATTCTTACCCACCCATTAGCGACCTCTCCCCTGGCACATAACAGCACCCCACGGTGGAGGGTGGAGCAAATACGTGTCACAATTACAATCTCCAGATAATTAGGTGAATGCTTTTCTGTTACACCATTCAGGAGTACCTTGATGACTCATCCTGCACTAGTCTTGTGTTTGTCTAGTTAAGTGTAGCCAAGTCCCACCTCCTCAGGGCGTGAACCGCTCTACAGCTGTAAAGTACCACAGTTACACATGGAACCAATCCCATACCCATTGAATCATTATTGAATCATCTTTGGGCTGATACCAGGAAAAAATGGTGGCTCAGATATTGGAGAGAAAAAGAAAAGAAAAGAAAAGAATGATTTCCAATTTGAGCCTGTAACCAGTGGAAATGACTGAAATTGGATTCATAAAAGACTTTTTTCTAACTTTGGGATTGAAAATATTTACATAAACAAGACAATTGTACTTCCTTTAGATTGATTTTCATCATATTTATAGTTTATACATTTTTAAAAATGTTTAAATAATTAAGTAACAAAGTAAGTGATGGGGGGGGGGGGATGGACAGTGCACGCCCACAAGTGACATCAGTAGCAGTGTCTACTCTCCCACTAAACACAAACTACAAGTGACAGTGACTTGCTAACGGGCATGTAATGATATATTAATAGGTGATAAATCATAATACATATTTATGACAATTTGAATTGATGAAATAAAAAAAATGAATCATGATTATTGTCAGGTTGTGTAATTGCTTAGTTTTTCCTAGCTGTAATTGCATTGTTTAGACGGCAGAGGGTGTACAATAGGGGTAATGCACATGACTTCACCCAAAGCGGAAGTAACACAGCTCTAATGCTGCAAAAACAAGCAACAACAAATGAAAACGGGAAAGAGATGTTGTGCAATTGTGTACAAATAGAGTTAACAAGAAACCAGAGCTCTCTTTTTATAGACTGCTAAAAGATAAAGAGAAGTATAAATGTTCATAAAGGTTTATTATGAAAAGGTGTATTTGTGATTAACTTTTTCATTTTTAATAAAAGGAAAATGGGTTATAGTTATTGTTGGAAAATGAAACAAATTGTTTTGCTTATTTAACAAAAGGAATATAACAAAAGTTGGTAAAGAATAGGAAAATAAATGTTGCTTTTTTTGGTAACAGAATTTTCTTGATTTAATTTTTTTTTTCAAAAAACATAGTGGGGAAAACTGAATCATGGACCAAATATCATGAGTCGGATAGAATTGTGAATTGAGTGAATCATTACATGCCTCCTTGCTAATAAAGTTGAGTGACATTGTGCTCGCGTTTGAGGGAGATCTACGAAGAAAAACTGTGTAAAATGCGTAAAACCATGAAAACTGTTCAAAATCCTATATGAATAAAAAAGAGGACATGAATCTCTGTTATTCATAATATAAATATATTTATCAATACTCAGAATTGGAAGTCTGAATTTGTGGTGAAAAACTAATATAAGGCCAACTTTACCACAGTAGTATTAGTACTAAGTTATAACTACAAAAAAATTAATTCCATCTCAGTTCTCTTTCCTATTTTGTGAGGCTGGGATATCATTTTCAAAAAAATTGAATAAAGCAATGCTTTTGGTTTCAAAGAGTGGAAATGGGCTTACAGAGATTAAGAAGAAAGAAAAAATATACCCACGCACTGTCGCTGCTGCTCTCAGTGATTTTATTGATAGAAACACAACATTTCGACCATAGTAGGTCTTCGTCAGGTGTTAACAGGAACAAAATCTGTACCATATTCTATGTTTGACTAGCACCTTTGTGGTTTTTTACATATGGAGATTTGTTTTTCTTTCTTTGAAAAATTCTTCTTTGTTTTGTTTTTTGTTCTGTAGCACTTGAACAGATTCTGGGGTGGAGAGTTTTGATACGCTTTTGATAAGGTTTTGATACTGTTTTTATTGGGGGTTTTTTCCAATAAGTAAGTCAAGATTGTCAATGTACAACATTTGTAGTATTAATATAAGAACAATGTATTGTAAAATTTGTATATAAAAATGTATTGTATGTATGTATCTCTTACACTCATAAGTTTATGAATACTACTTACTCTTTGATTGGATAATTGAGAGCAATGCCTATTTTCATGGGTATATATATCCCGGCGGCACGGTGGTGTAGTGGTTAGCGCTGTCGCCTCACAGCAAGAAGGTCCTGGGTTCGAGCCCCGGGGCCGGCGAGGGCCTTTCTGTGTGGAGTTTGCACGTTCTCCCCGTGTCCGCGTGGGTTTCCTCCGGGTGCTCCGGTTTCCCCCACAGTCCAAAGACATGCAGGTTAGGTTAACTGGTGACTCTAAATTGAGCGTAGGTGTGAATGTGAGTGTGAATGGTTGTCTGTGTCTATGTGTCAGCCCTGTGATGACCTGGCGACTTGTCCAGGGTGTACCCCGCCTCTCGCCCATAGTCAGCTGGGATAGGCTCCAGCTTGCCTGCGACCCTGTAGAAGGATAAAGCGGCTAGAGATAATGAGATGAGATGAGATGAGATATATATCCCCTCCCACCCTTTGTTCCTGTTAACACCTGACGAAGACCTACTATGGTCGAAACATTGTGTATCTGTCAATAAAATCACTGAGAGCAGCAGCGACAGTGTGCGGGTATATTTTTTCTTTTTAATTGACGGACTTTTTTACCCTGCACCTGTACAAACTTGGATGTGCGTGCACTCAGAATCAGAAATCAGAAACACTTTTATAGAGATCTTGCATGTGACGTCACAGCCTACAGCCATCTTGTTGGTCAAACGCCATATTTCCGCCTTCTACTTCTACTTCTGCTTCTACTTCTACCTTTTCTTCTGGAAAACCCTACTATATGCAGTTCTACTACAACGGCTGCGGCTACAAGCTCTCCCTACCTGTGCACGTTTTTTATGTTTTTTTGTGTGTATTTTTGTGTGTTGTTTATCTGTACCGGACTTCAATATCCACTACAACCGTATGGACTTACTGGACATTGGTTTCCAGCAGAAAATGACGGTTTGTAGCGATTTCCATCGCATGCACAACATTCCAGACGAGATAGCGAGACCAGCGGGGTCTCCGTGGATTGTTATCGGGTCTGGCAGGCGAAGGAGGCGGCGTCGGGAGAGGAAGCAAAACCGAGGCTGCAGAGCCGGCCTGTTGACTAAGCTCAGAAAACAGCCACTCAAACCTCCACTGCCAAGCCTCTATCTCTCCAACGCCAGATCCATGGTAAACAAGACGGACGATTTGGAATTACAGCTGGAATTACCTTATTCTATTCTATAATCGGCTGGTCAGTGCAATACTAGGTACTACTGATATATCTAGTATCAGTACTAGTAATACTTAAGTGACTTACCCGTCCAATGAGGATTGTTATTTTCTTGTTTACAAGATGCCACATCTGAGGGCGGCTGACAAATCCTGAATTTCTGTAAAGATAACTGTCCAGAGATTTATAAGCACGCAGTGCTTCACCACTGAACAGCGAGGGAAAGTTTATGAGGTAATTATACACATCTGGGTATTCCACCTCTGGCAGTTCAATATCCACTGACATGGTCGTGAAAACTACATCCGGTAATCGATAAGGGTCACTAATCTGTAGGTCGTTTATTTTAGACATATATCTAGTTATCTGTTCATTAGAAAAATGAGCCGTGTAGTCCGTCGGTTGAAATTTATCCATTTTGTACACGAGTGCAGCACTATTCAGTGGTCTTTTTTACCGACAAGATGGTGGCTGTGTACTTTCCAGTCACGTGACTGCAGGATCTCTATTGCCAGGTATGTGGACACACACGAGGAATTTGACTCTGGTTTCACTTAGCTCTCATAGTACAAAAACAGATAAAAAGCGTAAACACAAAACAAACAAACAAACAAAAAAAAGGTGCAATAGGTGCATAGTGCAAACTAATCCAGGTAAGTCAAGTATGAAATAGATAAATAAATATAAAGTATACAGTGTGCACAGAATGACGGTATGAGTGTGCATCAGATATTTTGCAAGTGATATTACTGATATATGAATCTGGATTTTAGCTGTTCATCACAGAAAGGATTTTCCCTTTTGGTGCAATATGGTGCATAGTGCAAAGATGAAATAGTAAACATAAATAAGTATAAATATAATATAAGTAACAGTGAGCACAGACTGACAGTACGTATGAGTGTGCAGATATTTTGCAAGTGATATTAGTGATATATGAATCCGGATTTTAGCTGTTCATCACAGAGACAGCCTGAGGGAAGAAACTATTCTTGTTTGTCTACTATAATTCTTCTATAATCTATAACTTACAGAGATTAAGGACTGGACCGGACCTTTAGATGTATTATTAACTGCACTCAATTTCCTTTCAGTGACTCTTGAAGTCATAAACTGGCATAAGGTCATAAGGTCACATCCAAAATATCAAAACCCAGATGTGAATAACCCACAAACACAACAGCATGGCTTTGAACATACACTAACTGAGTTAGTGGTAAGACTGTGTGGAGACATAATGGAAACTGTGTGCTAATACGAGTCCTTGACCAGGAAGCGTTAATGAGGAAGGAAACTGGAAGTGAACAAAAAACTCATCGGGATTTTAAGTTCTCTGTGCAGATTCAAGTATTTGGTTGAAGTGTGAAAGTGTAATTATTCCCTAATGAGCAAGCCTGAGGTGATGGTGGTGAGGAAACCTTCCTGAGATGACATGAAGAAGAAATCTTGAGAGGAACCAGACTCAAAAGGGTATGCATTTTATTCTGGGTGATAACAGATTATAACCCATTCTTCTTTGACATCTGCTTATAAAGCAAAGGGTGTTCAGTGCAACAGAACAGATCTGGCAGGTCCAGAAGGTGGGAATAGCCACAGTGTCAGGATCAGGCACCAGCATCCCATCAGGCAGCAAGCATAATTGTACAGCAAGAGAGAGAGAGAGAGATGACCAACCCCCAACCCTACCCACTCCCTCCCATCAAGTGGCTTCCAAAGTCTGACTCCTACCCCCTTTCCACCAACACAGACTCATGTATTTATTTTTATATCTACTTGTATGTCTGTGTCTAGTTCAGACCTGTGGATTAGGCAGACTAGATGCTCCACTAGCTCTGTTTTGTTAAAAATTGGTGGACACAAAGTTTTACTTGGTCTCATTGGTCACAATAATCCTGGTTATTGGTTCTAGACCAGCAGAGTGTTGGTGCTACTCTGGAACCAGTTTTCCTGGCCCAGACCTGGTTCTGTGGCTATCGGCAAGTGAAGAACTGGTTCAAGATCAGGCACCATGTTATGTTCCCCCTCTATGTCTGGGGTAAAAGGGGAGCAACACAGGGGGAGGGGGGCATATGCTGGGTGAATCCTTGACTTGCAAGTAACGTCAAAGCAAAATAGAAACCCGGATGTCGGCCATGTTGGTGGATATACAAATGTGGGGTCAAGCGACATTCCATACAAAACATAGTCATGCGTGCGTAACTCTCTTTGTTTTTCCACTGCTTTAAGCGTTCTTTTAACTATGCCATATCTTTGTGCTGTATGGTTGTGGTCACAACAGTACTTGTGACCGTGGCACGTTCCGATTTTTTAGAATTCCATCCGTGATTTGGAAAGAGGGCAAGGAAACTCTGAGGCTTAGTACGGAGAGGATACGAGCACGGCTGAACAACATTGGCAGGGCTGATCTAACAGAGGCTAAAACCAAAACAGCTCACGTTTGCAGTCATCATTTTATCTCAGGTGAGATTCAAAAGCTTTCTCAATAATATCATGGAAGAATTTTATTTTGTGTTGCTAGAATTTTGTTATAAAATGGGCGTTCTCTTGTCGTGGTTCACTTGGTCATCATTATAATTTTAACACGTGTATTACCATTTCGCTTCTAGGAGCGCCAGCAAAATTATATGATAGAAACAATCCAGACTGGGCACCCACTCAGAAAATGGGCTATGTTTCGACCAAGGTCGGACTTGATTCTTCAGCAGCCAAACCAGATAGAATGTGATATCTGGGTACTCGATGGTTGGTAGAAGCATCTTATCTTCAGAAAAGTCTGACTTTAAACAATATGGGTCAAAACCACACATATCTATCATCTCTTTGTATTGAATCTTCGTTCAACTGTTCAAATCGTGGTAATACTGAAAAAATTCAGCATTGTTTACAGACACGCTTTCAGCGGCTGCCATCCTAGTTGCTTTGTATATCTACCATAGTCTAGTAGCCAGTCCTATATGCACAATAGTGAACCCAGAAATTGTGACTACAATAAGGTTTTTTGAATGATTTGCATTGTATGTGGTCTGTAGATTAATTTTAGCTTGGTTGCTAAAAGTTGCACTTTGGGCAATTTTTCTAACTGCATAATTTATTCATAATTTATTCATAATTAGCAAAAATCTAATTTTTGGTAAGATATGGTTCTTGTGTGGTAAAGGTGGTGATACAAAAGCCATATTTGGCCAGAATGACTGTCAGGGGTCACTTCTTTCAAAATACAGAGGTTGCTATCTGAATTCCAAGATGGCCACAGAGAGATGTTGATCTAGAAGAGGTACTCCAATATGAACTTTGCGCAGTTCCACGTGCATTAGTTGATGAATTTGGATGCTTGAGGAAAGGAAACAAATCAATTCTCGTAAAACATCTGGGAGTCACAGAGGAGCCTTTGAAGCCTGATGTCGTGCTGATTGATAGAAACCCACTCTTGTATCACATTGTCTGGCCAGCACCAGGAACTGAACATGTTGGAGACATGGCAGAAATAATGAAAGCAAGAATAGGAAACAAGTACATGGGAGCAGACATGTACATCCTGTTTAACAGATACGATGGTCAAAGTGCTAAGGACCATGATCGACAAAGTCGTGGCAGGGAGGGCTCAACTGAGTATAACATAGACCACATGACACCACTTGTGGGGTGAGAGGCAGTGATGAAAAACACAGCCAACAAATGAAAAGTCAGTCAGTTGCTCTGCACATATGACTGGGGACCCAATGTCTGCATGGTCAGCAGAGATGAAGCAGATATCACATTGAAAAGCTACATGGTGAAGGCTGCTGAGAAAGGTGCAAACACCATCTGATTAGTCAGTGATGATACTTATGTATTTGTACTTCTTGTCTACTGGACATGGAAATGTGAAATTGCAGCAGAGGTGCAGATGGAGAAGTGGGATCGAGAGTCTACACTGTCAATCAACAGAACAGTTGCTTGACAGTTGCTAAACATATCTGTTTAGTCAAGCCTTTTGTTAATGGTGTTTATGAGGTAAAGGTGTAGATCTGGAGGGTCCTCAGACATAGAGTGTTTTGGTAAACTGGGATGTATGGATGCTGTCAGTCCCCACTCGCTTGCTCACTCAAGTTTGTTGACAGTGTAGTGGCTGCTGCTTTATGTCCTGGGGCTCCCTCATGCCTGTGTCTCCTTCTGGCTCTCCCCTTTTAGTTATGCTGTCATAGTTAGTTGCCGGAGTCCTTGCTTGTACTCAGTGCAATATGTATACTGTTCCTACTTATTCAGGTGACACTGGGCATACCTAACAACCTGTGTTTTCTCTCTCTCTCCCCCCCCCCCCCCCAAATATGTCCCTCTGAGTTATATGTTGGTCCTGGGATCGAGATGCTGACCTCTTCTGCTCCTCGGACCTGCCTGATCCATCCTGGTACCCTGTGTCTGGTTGGAGTCTCATTGCATCGCTCCTGTGGAGGGCAGCACCATGTGGACAGTTGGGGTTCGCGCCTGGAGGATGCTCTGGACTCTTGCAGTGGTGCTTTTGTGGCTGGGGACTGCAGTTGACTTGTTGACTTTAGGACTGTAGTTGACTTGCTGACTTTGGGACTACGGTTGTCATGAACGGTTTTGCACTCGGGTTTCCGTCGGTTGGGGGTTTATAGCATCAATGAAGCTGACTTTATGTTAGGACTGTTAATGTTATAGTCATGTTGTCATTGCCCAGATGGGGATGGGTTCCCTTTTGAGCCCGGTTCCTCTCAAGGTTTCTTCCTCATGTCGTCTGAGGGAATTTTTCCTTGCCACCATCGCCACAGGCTTGCTCATTGGGGATAGATTAGGGATAAAATTAGCTCATATTTTAAGTCGTTCAAATTCTGTAAAGCTGCTTTGCGACAAAGTTTATTGTTAAAAGCGCTATACAAATAAACTTGACTTGACTTGCTAATCTTGGTGACAAGTGCAAAGGGCTACTTGCAATGCATGCCCTCTCTGGACGTGAAAGTGCTTCATACCCTTGTGGAAAAGGGAAGATATCTGCCATCAAAGCCTTGCAGCAGTGCAATGTAACAGAACTAGACCTAGTTGGAGAAGAGTCAGCTACTGAAGATGATCTGATGAAGGCAAACACAAACTTCTTCCTCATCCTGTATGGGCAGAAAGATAGCAGGAACATGGCTGAAGCCAGATACAAGGTTTTCAAAAGGAAGAAGAAACCACCTGCTCTGAAGAAACTGCCACCAACAAATGAAAATCTCCAACTCCATACTCAGCGGACTCACCTTTAGGTGTTGCTGTGGAAAGCTGCAGACAAGGATAGGCCACCAGAAATAGCAAAAGACATCACTAGCTTTGGGTGGATAGTGACTGAACAAGCAGTTATGCCTGCACTATTCACCCAACCAGTGGCCCCTCTCCAGCTTCTGGATGTCGTGAGTTGGGGGTGCAAGTCATGCCAAAAGAACTGTAAATGTAGAAAGGAAAAGTTGTCCTGCACTGACCACTGTAACTGTGAAGGAGGTCATGGCTGCCAAAATCCTCACACAGAACCCACTGATGAACCTGATGATGCAGAAGATGAAAAAGATGATGAAGAGGACTAAATTATACAGCAGCTCATTGATTATAATGTACATTTATGTCATTTGAACTGTAATGTACATATACAGTGGTGTTTGAAAGTTTGTGAACCCTTGAGAATTTTCTATATTTCTGCATAAATATGACCTAAAACATCATCAGATTTTCACACAAGTCCTAAAAGTAGATAAAGAAAACCCCGTTAAACAAATGAGACAAAAATATTATACTTGGTCATTTATTTATTGAGGAAAATGATCCAATATTACATATCTGTGAGTGGCAAAAGTATATGAACCTCTAGGATTAGCAGTTAATTTGAAGGTGAAATTAGAGTCAGGTGTTTTCAATCAATGGGATGACAATCAGGTGTGAGTGGGCACCCTGTTTTATTTAAAGAACAGGGATCTATCAAAGTCTGATCTTCATGACACATGTTTGTGGAAGTGTATCATGTCACGAACAAAGGAGATTTCTGAGGACCTCAGAAAAAGGGTTTTTGATGCTCATCAGGCTGGAAAAGGTTACAAAACCATCTCTAAAGAGTTTGGACTCCACCAATCCACAGTCAGACAGATTGTGTACTGTACAAATGGAGGAAATTCAAGACCATTGTTACCCTCCCCAGGAGTGGTCGACCAACAAAGATCACTCCAAGAGCAAGGCATGTAATAGTTGACGAGGTCACAAAGGACCCCAGGGTAACTTCTAAGCAACTGAAGGCCTCTCTCACATTGGCTAATGTTAATGTTCATGAGTCCACCATCAAGAGAACACTGAACAACAATGGTGTGCATGGCAGGGTTGCAAGGAGAAAGCCACTGCTCTCCAAAAAGATCATTGCTGCTCGTCTGCAGTTTGCTAATGATCATGTGGACAAGCCAGAAGGCTATTGGAAAAATGTTTTGTGGACGGATGAGACCAAAATAGAACGTTTTGGTTTAAATGAGAAGTTATGTTTGGAGAAAGGAAAACACTGCATTCCAGCATAAGAACCTTATCCCATCTCTGAAACATGGTGGTGGTAATATCATGGTTTGGGCCTGTTTTGCTGCATCTGGGCCAGGACGGCTTGCCATCATTGATGGAACAATGAATTCTGAATTATACCAGCGAATTCTAAAGGAAAATGTCAGGACATCTGTCCATGAACTGAATCTCAAGAGAAGGTGGGTCATGCAGCAAGACAACAACTGTAAGCACACAAGTTGTTCTACCAAAGAATGATTAAAGAAGAATAAAAGTTAATGCTTTGAAATGGCCAAGTCAAAGTCCTGACCTTAATCCAATCGAAATATTGTGGAAGGACCTGAAGCGAGCAGTTCATGTGAGGAAACCCACCAACATCCCAGAGTTGAAGCTGTTCTGTACGGAGGAATGGGCTAAAATTCCTCCAAGCCGGTGTGCAGGACTGATCAACAGTTACCGCAAACGTTTAGTTGCAATTATTGCTGCACAAGGGGGTCACACCAGATACTGAAAGCAAAGGTTCACATACTTTTGCCATTCACAGATATGTAATATTGGATCATTTTCCTCAATAAATAAATGACCAAGTATAATATTTTTGTCTCATATGTTTAACTGGGTTCTCTTTATCTACTTTTAGGACTTGTGTGAAAATCTGATGATGTTTTAGGTCATATTTATGCAGAAATACAGAAAATTCTAAAGGGTTCACAAACTTTCAAGCACCACTGTATGTAATGTTAACTGATTTTTTGAAATATTAATGTCAAAGTTTGTTTTATTGATGATGTCAAAACATGAATATTGTGTGAAGTTACATATTCTTTCTTGTTGTCTTTGAATTATGAATATATACATAATAATATTATAATGGTTCTGGTTAGAAAACATATCCCCAAATTTTTTAAAACCTTAAATCACTAAGTATGTAAATAGTACTTTAGAAAGTACATTGGATGTTTTTGGCAAGTACATCTACATTTTGGATTTGTAATGGTGGCCATCTTGGAAGAGGCAGCCATCTTTGAAAGATATCAAATAGCCTACAATAATATGTTTGGTTTCAGTGTTTAGCTCACCCTTGAAAACATATAATTAGACACTGATATTTTGACTGTAGGGCCTTTGGTTCTCAAACAGAAGCTTTTGGAGATTTTTGGTGGCCATCTTGGAAAAGTGGCCATATTGACAAGTTCTCAGATGTCCTACAATACTTTTTTTTTTTTTATCTCAGTGTTTAGATCACCATTGAAAACATATATTTAGACACTAAAAATTTGTTTGCATGGCCTTTGGTTCTCAAACAGTAGCATTTTGAAGAATTTAGGCGGCCATCTTGGAAAAATGCAGCCATCTTGGAATTCAGACGGCAATGTCTGCATTTTGAAAGAAGTGACCCCTGACAGTCATTCTGGCCAAATATGGCTTTTGTATAACCATTTTTACCACACAAGAGCCATATCTTACCAAAAATTAGAATTTTGGTAATTGTGAATAAATTATGAATAAAATATGCAAATTAGAAAAATGCCCAAAGTGCAACTTTTAGCAACCAAGCTAAAATTCATCTCTAGACCACATGCAATGCAAATCAATAAAAAAAACCGTATTGTCCTCATAATTTCCGGGTCCCTTACCCTGGCTACTACAACCCCGATTCCAAAAAAGTTGGGACAAAGTACAAATTGTAAATGAAAATGGAATGCAATGATGTGGAAGTTTCAAAATTCCATATTTTATTTAGAATAGAACATAGGTGACATATCAAATGTTTAAACTGAGAAAATTTATCATTTAAGAGAAAAATTAGGTGATTTTAAATTTCATGACAACAACACATCTCCAAAAAGTTGGGACTAGGCCATGTTTACCACTGTGAGACATCCCCTTTTCTCTTTACAACAGTCTGTAAACGTCTGGGGACTGAGGAGACAAGTTGCTCAAGTTTAGGGATAGGAATGTTAACCCATTCTTGTCTAATGTAGGATTCTAGTTGCTCAACTGTCTTAGGTCTTTTTTGTCATATCTTCCGTTTTATGATGCACCAAATGTTTTCTATGGGTGAAAGATCTGGACTGCAGGCTGGCCAGTTCAGTACCCGGACCCTTCTTCTACGCAGCCATGATGCTGTAATTGATGCAGTATGTGGTTTGGCATCGTCATGTTGGAAAATGCAAGGTCTTCCCTGAAAGAGACGTCGTCTGGATGGGAGCATATGTTGCTCTAGAACCTGGATATACCTTTCAGCATTGATGGTGTCTTTCCAGATGTGTAAGCTGCCCATGCCACACGCACTAATGCAACCCCATACCATCAGAGATGCAGGCTTCTGAACTGAGCGCGGATAACAACTTGGGTTCTCCTTCTCCTCTTTAGTCCGAATGACACGGCGTCCCTGATTTCCATAAAGAACTTCAAATTTTGATTCATCTGATCACAGAACAGTTTTCCACTTTGCCACAGTCCATTTTAAATGAGCCTTGGCCCAGAGAAGACGTCTGCACTTCTGGATCATGTTTAGATACGGCTTCTTCTTTGAACTATAGAGTTTTAGCTGGCAACGGCGGATGGCACGGTGAATTGTATTCACAGATAATGTTCTCTGGAAATATTCCTGAGCCCATTTTGTGATTTCCAATACAGAAGCATGCCTGTATGTCATGCAGTGCCGTCTAAGGGCCCGAAGATCACGGGCACCCAGTATGGTTTTCCGGCTTTGACCCTTACGCACAGAGATTCTTCCAGATTCTCTGAATCTTTTGATGATATTATGCACTGTAGATGATGATATGTTCAAACTCTTTGCAATTTTACACTGTCAAACTCCTTTCTGATATTGCTCCACTATTTGTCGGTGCAGAATTAGGGGGATTGGTGATCCTCTTCCCATCTTTACTTCTGAGAGCCGCTGCCACTCCAAGATGCTCTTTTTATACCCAGTCATGTTAATGACCTATTGCCAATTGACCTGATGAGTTGCAATTTGGTCCTCCAGCTGTTCCTTTTTTTGTACCTTCAACTTTTCCAGCCTCTTATTGCCCCTGTTCCAACTTTTTTGAGATGTGTTGCTGTCATGAAATTTCAAATGAGCCAATATTTGGCATGAAATTTCAAAATGTCTCACTTTCGACATTTGCTATGTTGTCTATGTTCTATTGTGAATACAATATCAGTTTTTGAGACTTGTAAATTATTGCATTCCGTTTTTATTTACAATTTGCACTTTGTCCCAACTTTTTTGGAATCGGGGTTGTAGACATGGTGGACGCTCATGACATAGCACAGTTTGATCACATGGTTGCAAGTCATCTATAGAAGGAGTGTCACAGTCAATAATGGTGTGGTTAAAGAAATGCTTTACCTTTCTTTTTTTTTTCATACGTGTATATTACAAGACTAGGGATAAGGTACAACAGGTACCTCATCTTATAATAAGACAGTGCAATGATAAAAAGGTACATAAACTGAGTATAAGACTAGAAACTAGATAGGAAAAGTTAGCTACAATTAAGAGACTTCTTCCCAGGATAAGACTAGCATAAAATGCTATTTACCCAACCTAGTGGCAAAGGTGGATGACAGACGCTGCCAAAGAAAAGAAAACAAACTACCTGCCTTGTCTAACCCACAGTAATCTCAGACAGCATTCCAGAGGGTGGCATTAGCACCTGACCTAGTGTGTCTATAGTCATTTTATTAAGGGAGAATGTAAAGGCACGCCCAAGCTACATGTCCACACATTGCATCAGTGGGTGAGAACAAGAGCAAGAGAGTGAGAGAACTGGTGAAGGGAAACAAGGCACCAGAAGCAAAGGAGGCTGAAACCTTCTACTTCAGTATAATACTTTCACAACAAAGTGGAAATAAATGTCTAGTAATCATCATGCCTCATGCATGCTGAGCAGACCCCCTGCCACACACTCTTCCCAGAGAACTCTTTTATCTGCATCGTCTCATCTGGAAATCTAGAAACAGCAAATCCCATTGATAGGCCAGGGAGCAGCAACCATGCACCAGCGATACAACGATTAGTTGAATCATCACCTGTGAGCAAGTCAAAAGACAGAGAAAAAGCCTCTCCGGCATGTAACACACCAGCTCCAAAGTGACCCTCAGACTGCCTTGTAGGAAAAGCGGTATCAGTCTACCAGTCCGGGTGCTCGATCTAAAGGTCTGCGATAACAGAAGGAACAAAATTGTCCTCTGAACAGAACCAGGAACACTTCTCCAGCCTGTACCTCTCCCAGTCCAAACTCACCATTTTGTCATCTGTCCTTGTGGCAGCAGAAATGGATGGTCATGGACAGAGGTCAGGGACCAGCACGGCATTTTTAATGAAGCACTTTTTCGGAAGTACCTCCAGGTTTCGGTTATCCACCCGAGAACTTAGAATGTATCCCCTGCAGACACAGCGATCCCACCAATTCTGCCAATGTTTGCTTGTTGTTTTGAGTTTGCCACTGGCTGCTTTACACTGATGTAGTATGAGTAGTGGCGACGCACTAGATCATTTACTTCACCAACATCACGACCAGTCACAACACATAAATCTGATGGTTCAGATTCCGATTTCCAGAAATGTTGCAAGTTTGACAGGGAGAATATTCATCTCATCTCATCTCATTATCTCTAGCCGCTTTATCCTTCTACAGGGTCGCAGGCAAGCTGGAGCCCATCCCAGCTGACGACGGGCGAAAGGCGGGGTACACCCTGGACAAGTCGCCAGGTCATCACAGGGCTGACACATAGACACAGACAACCATTCACACTCACATTCACACCTACGCTCAATTTAGAGTCACCAGTTAACCTAACCTGCATGTCTTTGGACTGTGGGGGAAACCGGAGCACCCGGAGGAAACCCACGCGGACACGGGGAGAACATGCAAACTCCACACAGAAAGGCCCTCGCCGGCCACGGGGCTCGAACCCGGACATTCTTGCTGTGAGGTGACAGCGCTAACCACTACACCACCGTGCCGCCCAGGGAGAATATTAACATTTCTAATTTGCCATTTTGCTCCCATTCCCATAGGACACCATTACTGCATATTATTATATGGCACGAGCTACTTCTGGTAAAATTGTGCGCTCTGGTTGGTTCCTTGGCAAGCAGAATTTTCCCATAATGCCCGTGGGCGATTACAGACTTTCTTTCCAAGGCATTGGCTTTCAATGTTGCAAGAACAAACAAAAACAAAATAACAAAAAAGATTAATTGGAAATCAAAATGGAATAAAAAATGGCCAAAACACAAAAGACAAACAAGAGTCACCGAGTTATTCAAAAAATGAGCAATGAAGAGCATTCAGAAGCTGGTAACCGCGAGCAGAAATTCCGTTTTGAAACCATTAGCCGTTTATTCTGCATGTGTGACTCAACTACATTACAAATATGATGTGACTGAAAGCAGCATCATGCCTCATTATAATGACCGTCTATTTTAATCTTAGAAATAAAAAGTCATATAATAAACTCCCGATTAACCTCGCTTGCATGGTCTTTAGGAGAAAATATCAGACTGAGGTCTTTTTATACGGACCGAGCCGTACTGTCAAGACCTCAAGCTCAGTTAATAATTAATAATGGATAATGTATAGTTGTAAGTTAGGGTGACCAGATTTCCCGAGTCTAAAACCGGGACACTTTGGCGTGACCATGATACTCGTGGGAGCAAAACGCACACGCGTTTTGATGTAAACATGCGCCGGCTCAAACCATGGCTCAGACAGGTGTTTTTATCATTTTGTAGAAGCTCACTTTTATCAACATTTCAGAGAATAATCAAGTATTTTCTTGTTATCTACATGTACTTCTATCACAATTCAGTTAAAGTAAGAAAATCAGACAACAGATGTGATGATAGGGAATAGGCCAATAGCCTAAATTTCAACTGATTTATTTCACCTTTGTGAAAACGCCAAGAAAATGCATTGCTTGCATATTAACATCAACATTTTATGCGATGAACTTTTTTTTAAACAATAGGCTGTGCATTGTAACAGGAACGAGCTCATGAGCCTAATCGTTGTCACCTCCGAACCTTTACCCAAAATGCCTCTGTTTAATCTTAACCAGTGTCGGCTATTAACCGTTTTGAAAAAGTTGACAACAGCATCAAACAAGTCAAGACAATCTGTGATACAGATTAAAGACAGATGAAACAGATGAAAGGCAACAAAAAATGTTTCAGAAACACAGCCACCCAACCCACCCTAAAGAAGATGCCATTTTATTGCATATATTTACATGATGAGTGAATTTGCTCCAGTAGCGCTTTATTGCCCAAGAGCCTACTGGGAAACTGCGAGCAAGTATCGTCGAAATTGGCCTGGGTAATGAGCAAGGTTTCGAGAGTAGGCGCGGTCATGCGATTCCTCTCATCAGTCCAGGTGTTGCTCATGAGTGAAAATATTCGCTCAACTGGAGCATTGGTGCCAGGTAGGCACATGGCAAACTGGCAAAGCTGGCTGACATTGCTGTAAGGAATCTCTCTACTCTTGAAGTGCGCGAACATCTCCGCCCAGCGCTCATCCATGCGGCATTGTCACGCAGTAGTTGACAGCCGCTAGCGAAAAAAACATTATAATGCGGCCTCTATATTACAACATTGTACAAATAGATACATTGTAAGGTTGACTGCGCACACACGCACATTGATGCTGAATTGCTAGAAGCTTTATTGACATCTCGTTGGCTATATATGATCGCTGTAACCGGGACAGTTTGTTAGTGTTTGGTGTAAACCGGGACATTTCAGCATCCAGACGGACCTTTGTCGGGACTGGGGACACGCAACTCAAAATCGGGACTGTCCCAGTCAAACCGGGATGTCTGGTCACACTACTGTAAGTGAGAACGGGGTACTTGAATCAAGCCGAGTTCAGTACTCTCAATGACATCAATTTCTGCAACATTGGATTTTATCAAAAAAGTTTTGGGTTTTTTTTTTTTTTTGGGGGGGGGGGTGTTCGCTATTCCTAAGACAAGCTTTGTCCAATTTTCACCAAATTTATCCTTAACCCGTCTTAGTAACGGAATACATGTAACGGCGTTACGTAATAAGGATACAAAAAAAAGGTACCTGTATTCCGTTACACTTACAGAAAAAAAAGACATACTCAGATCACAGGTACATTTCGTGAAAATGGGGATTATTTAGCAGGATTACAATTTTCATGCTATTTTATTTTTTCATTTAAAACTGGAGATGGAGGGAAAAATAACATACTGTCATACACACATGCGCGCGCACTACGACACTTCACGTCTGTCAGTATGTAAAACTTGCCACCTGGAATGGCGTCTATCGAAAAAAACACGTTCACCGGGTGGAAATTTCGCCAGTGGTGTGCACAGATAGACACGAGGTGGTGCTCAAGCACCTGCCCCTCTGCCCTCTGTCCAAAAAAGTGCCCTTTTGAATTTTTTTTTTTACAGTTTACTGAGGCCAGTGTCGACATGATCTTTTAGAAAAGCCGTGGCATTAAAAGTGTGTGTGAAAATAATGTCCCGATGTGTGCCCCCTCCGCGCACACACCGGACCTCTGTCTCTCTTGCTTTGTCACGTGAACAAGCGTGCAGTGCATTCAATGTGAGGTTGCAGCAGCATAGCGTCCTGGAAGCCACGGCCTTGTCGTAGCGCAGACAACACATCGGGCAGTCACTCAGCTCTTCCCCTGCCCCACCAGCCAGGTAACACATGAATCGAGTGAAAATGTATTGTTTGCCCTCTAAGCCCAAGCTGTAATTATTTTGTCGTGAAGTAGCCCGTCGTATACAGAAACAACTGCACATAAGTATTATATTTTTTGCTAGACCATTTTCAGATTTAGGAAAACAAAAATTTCTTTTTCTATTTTGTTCGACTAGAGATTCCTGGCAAAGTCAAAAAGCCTTGATGTAATAAATTAACATATTAAGTGGTTGTTTTACACCTTTAAAAACTAAAACGGGTCAGTGGCGACCCGAACACAAGAGGAGGGTTAAATCTCAGACTTTTATAATAAGGTGTTCCACATGCATAAAAAAGTGCCCTTTTTCCCCCAGAGCACTTGCCCCCCAAAATGTCTGTGCACGCCACTGAATTTCACCATTATTTTAAATTTGTGGAAGAAAAGGGGAACAACACCACCGTGCAATGCAAATTGTGCCTTCCAGCTGTGAAACACCGGTCATCGTCCAAGGACTCGACTTCCAATCTGATGAAACATTTACAGGTAAGACTGCTAATATTATCTAAGCTAACGTTAGTTAGCTAGCGAACCTGTCAATACCGGTCCTATTACAACCGCTAATAAATATTTTGGGACTGTGTGTGGTGATGCTGGGGACTGGGATAGTTTGCAGGGTTGGGAAGAATATTTTTTCAACCAGTTCTGGTTTGCCGGTAATTAAATTAACAAAGAATCCACAAAGACTGAGACGACCTGTGATGAGGCGCGGCTGGCTGGGCTGCTTGCACCTTGTACAGCGCTCAGATAGAGAGACAACTGAAACTCTTTGGATTTTTCAGAAGAAAAGCAATGGGTAAGAATCAGAGGTGGGTAGTAACACGCTACATTTACTCCATTACATTTACTTGAGTAACTTTTTGGATGAATTGTACTTGTAAGAGTAGTTTTAATGCAGCATACTTTTTACTTTTACTTGAGTATATTTGTGAAGAAGAAGCGGTACTTTTACTCCGTTACATTGGACTATATTCTGCTCGTTACTCGCTACTTTATTTTTATGGATGACTGAGTATCTTCACAGATATGTTTTTACGCACTTTGGGATGAGTTCCCTTCGACTGGTGCGGGAGTATTTAGACAGACAGAACTGAGGATGCCTTTCAGATGAGAGGCGAAACGTCTTCAAGACTTTTCAAGCAAGTCCAGTTGCTCTCTTCTACCAACCACAGATTACTATGTACCTGGATGACTGAGTATCTTCACAGATATGTCTGTTTGTTTATGTTTTGTCGAGACTTCCAGCAGAGGCTCTGTCACATGACCGCATCTCACCGATCACATGTAGCAGCCAGAGCCATAGTGGGAGGAGCTATGGTTTAACTCCGTTTCGCCAATCAAACAGAGCCAAGCCGCCGCGCACGCCCGCACACAAAATTCCCGCGGCAAGAGCAGTCCAGGTGGAAAAGAGCACGGAAGCAGAAGAAAAATGGCAGAGACAGCGGCCAGCGTTTCTCATCAAGCCGAAGAGGCACACCCCTGGCCACACATACAAACCATGTTCACTCTCCAAACAACAAAAAATAATAGTTATGTTATGCGGTGTCACATGTGTCTCCCCAAACCAGTGGACGTTTCAGCTTATAAAAACTCAACGCCGAATTTGAGGAAACACATTGCGGTAAGTAGGCTGTGTGCTTTTGGCTGTCTTCATAGGCAGACGTTAGCCCTGTTGTAACACCATAAATGTGTCAGATAACGGAATCCAGGGACGCATGTCGGCCCGGGGGCATTTTGAGTTATTGACAGATTCAGAAAGTACAGTTAAGCTTTCCAATGATGCCTTCCATGTGGAGATCTGACAATATTTGAAGAATGTGTGGCCTTTTGAAAGTGTATACCTCTTAAAACAGGAAAGGGAGAAAATCGCCCTCAAAGTTTTCCTTCTCAGCTACTCTGGGTGCAGGGCGGGCACATAATGGTGCTCATCTGCATGACATTAAGGAAAGCCCTACCCCCTACTAACTAGCACGATACTACTTTCATGTAAACAAAGATCACCACGTCAATTTTCCTTCCATGCAAAGTATGCCCAACACAATTATGAAGTACAAAAATAAGTCCTAAAGTATACTTTAACGTTTTGTGGTTGAAAAATTACTCACACCGTAAGAAAGATAGCACGATGATGACACAACTAACACAACGCTAGTTTCATGTAAAGCCTTGGTCACAACTGGCCGTACAGTACGTGCTCCTACGGCCGGTCTACATGCAAAAAACGCAAGAAACGCACGGAGGGCGCGCATGAAACACACGAGAGCGCGCATGTGACATGCTGATTTTCGAGCCGCAGACCGGCCGCAGAGGTTCTTTGTCATGTCAAACAAACTCTACGGGCGCTTACGTTTTTTTCAGGTTGCAAGACAAATTTACAGCCAACGCGCGTCTTTCTCCGTGAACAAAAAAAAAACCTCAGTGATTTGGGAAACGCCAAAAATTGCATGGCCAAAAAATCGTACGTCCGGTTGTGACCTAGGCTTAACCAAACCACAACACTCTCCGTTACATGCAAAAATAACCACACAGCCTTAGATTAATAAACTTACCCCATCAGAAAAAGAAACGGCGCCTTGCACACATCAATGCCTCCGATGGAATGTAATCCTAGAACGGTCCGTGTATCATCCGATCATTCAAGTATTCCATTCAATCTGGAAAACGAGGTTGCGGTTTTTTTTTTGCTAGAAATGGTTATCTCCAGTGTAAATACTGTGTGTCTGTTTGCTTCGCGGTGTTTCAGCTCCTCTGCGCTATGTTTAGCTTGCTCATTCCATAGTGAAATTACATGCCTGTATGCAGCTTAAGTAGCCACAAGCTCAGCTCGTATCATACAGCTGATTCGCGAAAAAAAAAAAGACTTAAATCATCATGTGAATGACCCATATGGTAATTTACCCACACCCCCCAGCAGGCTACAGTCCTGACAAAAACGAGACAATTTGCAACAAAAAATGTATGCTTTTCCAACAAAACAATCTATTATCTGAAATACTGATTGCATTCTTCAAGATCTCAACTTGCACATGATGGAAAAAAACAAAAATCACAAATTTAAAAAAAAAAATGCTTCTTTTGCGATTATCTCGGATTCGTTTCGGCCGACATGCGTCCCTGGATTTGGTGAGGGGTCACAAATAACTGTAAAATACATTATTTTGTGGAAATGTATTGATGCACTGCGGCCTCAGATGGCAAGATACGCACACACACACACACACACACACACACACACACACACACACGAGAACCAAGAAATAAAACTACAAAAAAATCTTCCTAACAATCACTTTTTATTGATGTGAAACCAAAAAATGCTCATGAAAATAAGGTTGCTCGCCTAATGTCAGCTCCTCAATAGCGTTACAGTTGTACACGGCTCTGGTCAAAAACTGGGAATGGAAGACTGGTGAAAACTTACTAAATAACAAAACGCATAACATATCGTTTGTGAAATCTCCATTTTTCAAGCTACTGGATTTGTTGTGGATTAGAGGGATTTGTGAAGACTTTAGGTGTTTTTTTTTCTGAGATTTGTTTTATTATTTGTCTACAAGTGCTTGTTCACAAAAGGAAGGACATTAGCTTGTTAGCTTGACCACTTGCTAGCAATCCCCACCACCACCCAGCCAAGCTGGGCACTGGCAGCTAGTTAGCAACCTTTTTGCTTGTTACTTCCACTTGCTAACTCCTCTGCAACATGGAGCCAGTAAACAACTTTTTGGGAGATGAAAGGATTAACATCGTTGATCGCATCTTACAGGATTATTTCCAGTCTTTTTCGTACGAGGAGATATTACGTGTGATGTTCAGCTGCTGTTAAAGCTCAACAGTCACTTCACGGAGTGAACATGCATGCGCACACACACAGTGTTATGGTTTATGTGCAGACTGCCTTTTTCTTCTTTTTCTTTGTAACCTCTACCCATTGTTTTATTATGTTACTTTGTAAAGATTTAATTAATTAATATTTAATTTATTATTGTTTTCACCTGTTCACGGCTAAAAGGACACAGCTCCACAGTGCAAAATTGAGAGCCAGCTGCTGTTAAAGCTGAACAGTCACTTCATGGAGTGAACGTGCACACACACACACACACACACACACACACACACACAGTGTTATGGTGTGCCTTGAGCTTCTTGTTATTGTTAATACACAGAACTACATACACAGTTTATGTATGAAATATATATGAAATCTCTGCCTGTTATGACATCCTGATCAATAAACAAAAGTTACTCAGCAGTTACTCAGTACTTGAGTAGTTTTTTCACTTGGTACTTTTTACTCTTAGGGCGTATTCACATCTACGTTGTTTGGTCCGGACCAAACGAACCAAATTTCCCTTGGTCTGGACCTTTTGGGTTGGTCTGAATACAAACCACCGAACTCTGGTCCGGACCAAACAAGCGGACCGAGACCGAGCTGCAAGGTCGGACTCGGTCCGGACCAAAGGAACCCTGGTGCGGACCTTTTGGAGGTGTGAAAACAGACCGGACCTAATCTGACAGTTTTGCTTTTTTGTACCTCGGGAGCTTCCGTTGTTTGTCGAGCATTATGGGAAACAGAGTCTTGACACTCCACCGCAAAGTGCAAACACTGTTTCGGTTGTCAAGGGAACCTTACAACAGTCGTTCAGTCATTCAGACCAGTGGGAGGCTAGACTACAGAGTACAAAAAATGAGTAGGGGGCAAACATGGGCCGAGGAAGAAATGCGTACCCTTGTAGATATATGGGCAGATGTCCACATATCTGAGCTTTTGGAGAGAACACACAAAAATGCCGACGTGTTTGCTGTATTCAGTGAGAAAATGAAGGAGAAGGGGTTCACGCGCTCCCCAGAACAATGTCGGCTAAAAGTGAAGAAACTCCGTCAGACCTACATTAAAATGAGGGACATTCTTTCAAAAAGTGGCAGTACTAACGACGCAAAAAAGAAATTCATCTATTGCGTGAAGAGCCAGAACTGTCACAACATGATGTGCACTCATCAGCGCTATCCTCCGTAGCCGCCTTGCCCTTTGCCGTCGTCGTTAATAAATTACTTGTACAACAGCATAGTAATCGCACAATTGTGAAAACAGTAAAAACTGGAAAAAACATATAGCTTTGATGACATTAAAAAGAATAACAGCACAGAAAGCCTCCATGACTACTTTTGAACTTAACGCTTTGTGCACGTGTCGTCTCTGACCAATAGCTGAACGACCTCAGGGCGCGTGGCTTTGTTGACAGATTTTGGTCCGCTTACTAAAATGTACAGTGTGAAAGCGAACCGCACCAAAATGAAAAAATAAAAAAAACATTTGGTTAGGACCAAAGCAAGTGAACTATCGAACTATCCTGGTCTGAATACACCCTATATCAAGTAATTACTGTACAACCCCGATTCCAAAAAAGTTGGGACAAAGTACAAATTGTAAATAAAAACGGAATGCAATGATGTGGAAGTTTCAAAATTCCATATTTTATTCAGAATAGAACATAGATGACATATCAAATGTTTAAACTGAGAAAATGTATCATTTAAAGAGAAAAATTAGGTGATTTTAAATTTCATGACAACAACACATCTCAAAAAAGTTGGGACAAGGCCATGTTTACCACTGTGAGACATCCCCTTTTCTCTTTACAACAGTCTGTAAACGTCTGGGGACTGAGGAGACAAGTTGCTCAAGTTTAGGGATAGGAATGTTAACCCATTCTTGTCTAATGTAGGATTCTAGTTGCTCAACTGTCTTAGGCCTTTTTTGTCGTATCTTCAGTTTTATGATGCGCCAAATGTTTTCTGTGGGTGAAAGATCTGGACTGCAGGCTGGCCAGTTCAGTACCCGGACCCTTCTTCTACGCAGCCATGATGCTGTAATTGATGCAGTATGTGTTTGGCATTGTCATGTTGGAAAATGCAAGGTCTTCCCTGAAAGAGACGTCGTCTGGACGGGAGCATATGTTGCTCTAGAACCTGGATATACCTTTCAGCATTGATGGTGTCTTTCCAGATGTGTAAGCTGCCCATGCCACACGCACTAATGCAACCCCATACCATCAGAGATGAAGGCTTCTGAACTGAGCGCTGATAACAACTCGGGTCGTCCTTCTCCTCTTTAGTCCGAATGACATGGTGTCCCTGATTTACATAAAGAACTTCAAATTTTGATTCATCTGACCACAGAACAGTTTTCCACTTTGCCACAGTCCATTTTAAATGAGCCTTGGCCCAGAGAAGACGTCTGCGCATCTGGATCATGTTTAGATACGGCTTCTTCTTTGAACTATAGAGTTTTAGCTGGCAACGGCGGATGGCACGGTGAATTGTGTTCACAGATAATGTTCTCTGGAAATATTCCTGAGCCCATTTTGTGATTTCCAATACAGAAGCATGCTTGTATGTGACGCAGTGCCGTCTAAGGGCCCGAAGATCACAGGCACCCAGTATGGTTTTCCGGCCTTGACCCTTACGCACAGAGATTCTTCCAGATTCTCTGAATCTTTTGATGATATTATGCGATGTAGATGATGATATGTTCAAACTCTTTGCACTTTTACACTGCCGAACTCCTTTCTGATATTGCACCACTATTTGTTGGCGCAGAATTAGGGGGATTGGTGATCCTCTTCCCATCTTTATTTCTGAGAGCCGCTGCCACTCCAAGATGCTCTTTTTATACCCAGTCATGTTAATGACCTATTGCCAATTGACCTAATGAGTTGCAATTTGGTCCTCCAGCTGTTCCTTTTTTGTACCTTTAACTTTTCCAGCCTCTTATTGCCCCGTCCCAACTTTTTTGAGATGTGTTGCTGTCATGAAATTTCAAATAAGCCAATATTTGGCATGAAATTTCAAAATGTCTCACTTTCGACATTTGATATGTTGTCTATGTTCTATTGTGAATACAATATCAGTTTTTGAGATTTGTAAATTATTGCATTCCGGTTTTATTTACAATTTGTACTTTGTCCCAACTTTTTTGGAATCGGGTTTGTAACTGGACGACTACTTTTTACTTTTACTTGAGTAATATTATTCTAAAGTAACAATACTCTTACTTGAGTACAATTTTTGGCTACTCTACCCACCTCTGGTAAGAATTCATAAAGGCTGGCGCTCATCATATTATTAAGGTCCATATCAGTACAAATGAAGGCTATGCATTTCGGTGCCCATTTTGAGAGAAGAACATTAAATTATTACATCTCATTATTATTGCTCATGCTCTAGATAGCCAGGAAGACCGAATGCTGACATTGTTATTGGACAGGTTGCATTTTTTTGGAACGTTAGCCGAAAGTAAGTGAAAAAACTAAATTACATCGACGAATATTTCTAATTACCGGCAACTAAGGTGTTATTGCCAGTTACGAGTCAGTGGGACAGTTCCCTCACAGTGGCATCCTTAATGCCTGCGCACTTGATGTCATAGGTGTTTTGGTTTAACGAGTGACCTTGTTTACTAGTGACATGACGCTTGTAGTGATGACAGTTGTAGAAATACACACAGAAAATGTACTTGTCCTCCTAAAAACCTTGGATTGTACTTATCTATTTTAAATATTTTTTATGACTACCACGAATGCCACTAATAATAATAACCTTTATGATGATAGGTACTGTTATTGTTGATGTTATTATCATAGTAAATGTGCTGCTGCCCGAGTTTGAGTGTTTTAGTGATGTGTGGTTATTTGTGGTGTGGGGAAATTGTGTTATTCTTATTTTGTAACCGGAGCATTTGTAATATTATATTGAATGTATTAATGGATATTTTTGTATACAATGTAAGATTTTAAAGGATATGGGACATGGATTTTTTTCTGGGTATAATTATGTATAAAGGACATAAGAAATGCCATCTAAATCACTGCAGGGCGTCAAAAATGTGAAAATCATCACATTATTCAAGTTTTTTTATACATCAGCGTAAAACAAGGATTCGTTAATGAGCTAGGTGGTCACGTGACCCGTGACGTAACAAAAACTTTCCAAGGAGCCAGCGCTTGGGAGTCTAATGTAAACAGTTTACCGAAATGGACACCATCGACAGTGACATTCCCGATGTTTCACAGAGATGTGAAGTTAGACCCTATCAATTCGAACCAATAGCTGGAAATTCACATGAACATAGATCTTGTCTTTACTCTGATGGGTCAGATGATTCTGAGAGTGAGAGTTCATTCAATCCCCATGAAACTGAAAGCGGTCGGCTCGATAACACTTCCTGGTAAGTTAAAAACAATTCTGCTCAAAGGCTAATGATCTGTTGAAAGAAGTATTATTTTTGTATCATACATTGAAAGTTCATCATAGATCTAGCTAAAGTCCGTTGCAAGCCAGTTTTTTTTTTGCTGATATTTTTCGAGATTGATTGAGATACAATGCTTCCAGAGTCCGAGATGAAAACATTCAAAATGGCGAAACGAGTCAGAATTATGATAATCAATAATTGATACACCCAAAATTATAATACTAATCCTTACCTCGGCTTTCAGTCGCTTAGCGAATGCACCTCGTAGTGGCCGTAGCACTTCGGGTTTCACTCCGCCGTCTTGTTCCTGAATTGGGACGTTGGGAACGGCTCCATCTTTAAGTAGCCTCTTAAATTTGGCTTGGCAATTAATATTGCTCAGTACCTGAGTATTAATGTTGAAAGAATCCTCAGTGAAATGGTCCGAACACAGTTTGTGGGAAACAGTAGGTGCAAAGTTTTTTCAACAGGTGTTCTGTAAAGTTATCCTACCTCTTGGATTTGTCCTACTAAGCCTACTGCGCATGCACGAAGCCTACTGCGCATTAGTGATGGGAATTTCGGCTCTTTTTCGGGAGCCGGCTCTTTTGGCTCTTCTTACTATAAGGAGCCGGCTCTTTCGGCTCCCAAACGGCTCCCGAGATTTTATTTTTGATTTAATTGCTGCAATTAACTAGTTAATTAATTACATTATTATGTGAAAGTCTCTCTCTCGCTCTCTCTGAGGCACCTAAGGACAAAAAACTAATTCGGCTCCCCAACTCGGCTCCCACCGAAGAGCCGGCTCCTGTCGTTCACTTCAAAGAGCCGGCTCTTTGAACCGGATCGTTCGCGACCGACACATCACTACTGTGCATGCGCAGGTGAGCCCACACTTTCCTCAGCTTCGGGTCCTTGGGGAATGCAAAAAAACTTACTCCAGGGCATTTCCCATTGGAATTATTGCAACCATAAGCAGCACAATACACCATGATGTTCAATGTACGTTAAAGACTATAAAAACAATTTTCTTGTCATCCACTTCTCCATTCATCTACCCGCTTGTGCTGTGCCCGAAAGTTTTTATGACGTATGATCACGTGACAGCGGCTCTTCCGGTTGTAGAAAATGCATATCGGAAGTTGAGCAGAAATGCCATATAATCATCACGAATATAACGATTTTGCTGAATTTAATAGATGATTTTGTATTTGTTGATGCAATTAATTCATATTTTTAATGGAAAGAAACTGATATAGCGTGCATTTATGTTTCATGTCCCATATCCTTTAAAGATGATTGATTATGGACATGTGCAATGGTTTGGACCATGGGCATGAAAACCCAGGGGAAACCTGGCAGCAAGTGAGTTGGGTTTGAGGTGAGCTGTTGAGAACACCTGCTTAAAACCTGTGTGTGGCAGCGGGGGCATGGTCAAGCGCCGGTCTGTGACAGGAGGGCGGAGCCAGGGAAGGTGAGTGGCAGAATCGCTACACCTGACGATAGTTAACCTGTGTTTTGTGTGTGTTTTCCCAGTAACTGCTCCCTATTTAAGGAGGCAGAGAGAGAGCAGAGGGCGCGCAACCCGGGAGCAGATGCCGAGAGTGTGTGTGTGTGTGTATTTAGGCTTACGCAGCTCAGACTGAAAAGTTGGCAAAATAAAGAAGCCTTATCTGCATCTAAACGTTGTCCTGCCGTCCTCTGTGCTCCACCCACACGTTATTCACGCTACAGTGGTGCCAAAACCCGGGAGAAAGGTGGAGCACCAGCTTTGCAGCCCCATGGAATCCTCCCCGTTCGCGGACTTGGTCCACGCCCTCGCCACGGCTCAGCAGAGCCAGCACCAGGCACTCGTCACGCTCTGAAAGGAGCAGGAGCGGCGCTTCGAAGCCCTGGTGCTGGCCCAGCAGGAAGATCAAGAGGCGTTCCGGCGTCTCCTCGCGTCGGCGGGGTCCACCAGCACCCCAGCCGCGGGCCCGTCTCCCCTCACCTTGACTAAAATGGGCCCGCAGGACGACCCCGAGGCCTTCATCACTTTGTTCGAGCAGGTCGCCGAAGCCTCGGGGTGGCCGATGGAGCAGCGCGCAGTGCGCCTCCTCCCCCTCCTGACAGGAGAGGCGCAGCTGGCCGCACTACAGCTCCCCGCCGACCGCCAGCTGGCCTACACCGACCTTCGCCGGGCCGTCCTCCAGCGTGTGGGGCGCACGCCCGAGCAGCAGCGCCAGCACTTCCGCGCGCTGCGGATGGAGGAAGTCGGCAGCCCGTTCGCGTTCGGCTAGCAGCTCCGGGACGCCTGCTGGCAGTGGCTGAGGGCCGAAGATCGCGACGCCGAGGGAATCATCGATCAGGTGGCACTGGAGCAATTCATCGCCTGCTTACCAGCCGGAACTGCAGAGTGGGTCCAGTGCCACCGCCCGGCGTCGCTGGATCAGGCCGTAGGACTGGCGGAGGATTATTTGGCGGCAGGACGGCCGACGACATTGTCTTCTCTCTCCTCTTCTCTCTCTCTTTCTCCCCCCCCTTCCATGTCCCGTCCTCGCCCCATTCCCCCACCACGGAGGCGGGGGCCGGCTCCACCCCAGCCGGCCCGCCGCACCCATGGTGCCCTCCCGTTTCTCCCTTCTGTGTCTGTCTCTCCCCCCCCCTCAGGTGAGTGAGCCCCAGAACACAGCTGCAGAGGGAAGGCCCGGGCCAGTTTGCTGGCGCTGCGGGGAACCGGGCCACCTGCAGCAACAGTGCGCAGCGATGGAGGTGGGGGCGGTGGTGCGGATCCCCGATGCGCCAGAAGCTGCCCTCGATCGGGCTGGAGCGTATCGCATACCGGTAAGTGTACAAGGGGCTACATATCAGGCGTTGGTGGATTCGGGTTGCAATCAGACCCCGATCCGCCAAAGCCTGGTGCAAGACGAGCCATTGGGGGGAGCACAGGGGGTGAAGGTGTTGTGTGTGCACGGGGATGTTCACAGCTACCCATTGGTGTCGGTCCACATATATTTCAGAGGGGAAAAATCTATAGTGAAGGCGGCGGTTAATCCTCGCCTTACCCACTCTTTGATCTTGGGGACTAATTGGCCGGGATTTCGGGGTTTAATGGCACGCCTAGTAAAGAGTGGGTCCTGCCGGTTAACAGGGAAAGGTCCCGGTGTTGCTTTGGCTGGAGCTGCGGTCGCAGAGCCGTCTACGTCATCTCCGCGACAGAGTGAGGAGCCGCCGGCTCCTCCTCTTTCTATTGGGGAATCCCTCGCGGATTTCCCACTGGAACAATCACGAGACGAGACTCTGCGACACGCGTTTGACCAAGTGAGAGTAATCGATGGTCAAACGCTCCAGCCGAACGCCACCCCGTCCTTCCCCTATTTTTCCATTTTGAAGGATAGGTTATACCGAGTGACGCAGGACACTCAGACGAAAGAGCGAGTCACCCAGTTGTTAATTCCAAAGAGCCGCCGGGAATTGGTATTCCAGGCAGCTCACTTTAATCCCATGGCTGGACACCTCGGGCAGGATAAGACACTAGCCCGAATAATGGCCCGATTCTATTGGCCGGGGATTCGCGGTGACGTCCGTAAGTGGTGTACGGCGTGCCACGAATGCCAGTTAGTAAATCCAGCAGCCATTCCAAAAGCGCCCTTGCGCCCCCTACCATTAATCGAGACCCCGTTCGAAAGAATTGGGATGGATCTCGTCGGGCCATTAGATCGGTGTACAACAAGGGTACGCGCTTTAGAGAGTTCACTCCGGGAGATAAGGTACTTGTCCTGTTGCCCACGTCGAGCTCCAAATTAATCGCCAAGTGGCAAGGACCCTTTGAGGTCACACGGCGAGTCGGGGACGTCGACTATGAGGTTAGGCGAACAGACAGGGAGGGGGCCCTACAGATCTACCACCTCAATCTGCTGAAACTCTGGAATGAGGAGGTCCCTGTGCTGTTGGTGTCGGTAGTTCCGGAGAAGGTGGAGCTGGGGCCAGAGGTTCAAAAAGGGACATTGGCATCACGTACCTCTCCGGTCCCCTGTGGAGACCACCTCTCCCCGACCCAACTCGCGGAGGTCGCCCAGTTGCAGGCCGTGTTTTCGGATGTGTTCTCGCTCCTGCCCGGTCACACTAACCTCATAGAACACCACATAGAGACGCCCCCGGGGGTGGTAGTGCGTAGCCGTCCTTATAGATTACCCGAACACAAAAAAAAGGTGGTTCGGGAAGAACTTCAGGCTATGCTCGAAATGGGCATCGTCGAGGAGTCCCACAGTGACTGGAGCAGCCCGGTGGTCTTGGTTCCCAAGGCCGACGGCTCGGTCCGGTTCTGTGTGAACTATAGAAAAGTCAACGCGGTGTCTAAATTCGACGCGTACCCAATGCCTCGTATTGATGAGCTGCTCGATCGACTAGGCACGGCTCGTTTTTACTCGACACTGGATTTGACGAAGGGATATTGGCAGATCCCCTTGACTCCATTATCCCGGGAAAAAACGGCCTTTTCCACACCGTTCGGCTTACACCAGTTCGTCACACTTCCGTTTGGGCTGTTTGGGGCGCCCGCTATGTTTCAGCGGCTGATGTACCGGGTCCTCTGGCCCCACGCCACCTATGCGGCCGCTTACCTAGATGACATTATCATTTATAGTAATGACTGGCAGCGGCACCTGCAACACCTGAGGGCTGTCCTTAGGTCGCTGAGGCGGGCGGGACTCACTGCCAACCCAAAGAAGTGTGCGATTGGGCGGGTGGAAGTACGGTATCTGGGCTTCCACTTGGGCAACGGGCAGGTGCGTCCCCAAATTAATAAGACAGCAGCGATTGCGGCCTGCCCGAGGCCCAAGACCAAAAAGGGGGTGAGACAGTTCCTGGGGCTGGCTGGCTACTATCGTAGGTTTATACCTAATTATTCGGATGTCACCAGCCCGCTGACTGACCTCACTAAAAAGGGGGCGCTAGATCCGGTCCAGTGGACGGAGCAGTGCCAGCGGGCTTTCTCTGAGGTAAAGGCTGCACTGTGTGACTTCTCTCTCCCTTTTATGTTGCAGACGGATGCATCGGACAGAGGGCTGGGGGCCGTTTTGTCCCAGCAGGTGGAGGGGGAGGACCGCCCGGTCCTATACATCAGCCGGAAGCTGTCAGTGCGTGAGGGGTGCTACAGCATGATTGAGAAAGAGTGCCTGGCAATCAAGTGGGCGGTCCTCGCCCTCCGTTACTACCTGCTGGGGCGCCCTTTCACCCTCTGTTCGGACCACGCGCCCCTCCAGTGGCTCCACCGCATGAAGGATGCCAACGCGCGGATCACCCGTTGGTATCTGGCACTCCAACCCTTCAACTTCAAGGTGGTCCACAGGCCGGGGGCGCAGATGGTCGTGGCAGACTTCCTCTCCCGTCAAGGGGGGGGGGGGGGTCGGCTGCGGGCCGGACGGGCGCCCGGCCTGAGTCGGGCGGTGGGGGTATGTGGCAGTGGGGGCGTGGTCAAGCACCGGTCTGTGACAGGAGGGCGGAGCCAGGGAAGGTGAGTGGCAGAATCGCTACACCTGACGATAGTTAACCTGTGTTTTGTGTGTGTTTTCCCAGTAACCGCTCCCTATTTAAGGTAGGGTGACCAGACGTCCCGGTTTTACCGGGACAGTCCCGATTTAGGGTTGTGTGTCCCGAGTCCCGACAAAAGTCTGTCGGGACACGGATATGTCCCGGTTTTTGCCACTTGCGACGTTTGCGACTGAGCAGCGTGGGAATCATTAGCGGAGAAATGTCTGCATTTACTATTTTGATGAATTGACAGGAATCGCAAACTTTCCTGGTTACTGCCCCCTGGCCCTGTGGCATGGGTGTTTATTTAGCCACATTATTCCAGACAACAGAACGTGTTGCCATGCAACAATAAAATAAACATTAACTGGCGCGAACGTTCTTTGTCTAGCAGCCAGCAGCAGTAATGCCGCAGCAATTATGCTGAAAAGAAAATGTACCTTTTCCAAAGATTTACAGGGCACCTACCCCTTCCTCCAAGAGGTGCAGAACAATGCGCACGAAGCCTACTGCACACACTGTAAGTGCTTTGTTCTTGTACTGAGTTGGGTAGCCTATGCTGCAAATGCTGTGAGCTCCTGTGGGGGCTTTCCTCGGGCTGTCGCCCCTCCCCTCCTTCAGTGCTGAAGCCGTGAGAGGCCCTTCATATAATCTTTTTTTATTCACCTTGTTATCCCGACATAACGACATAATTAATTCAGGATCTCGAGAAAACAACACAACTAATTCGAGATCTCGAGAAAACAAAACAATTATTCCGTGATCTCTAGTAAACAAAATTATTTCATGATCTCAGCTGGATCACTGTATCTCCGTCGGTAGAGACGAAGCCAGGCCAGTCTTCTGCGGAGGTGCCGCGGACTAATTTTGAAATGATCCCTTATTAAAAGACTTAATGCAATCTCTCCCTGTGTCAACCCCTGATCAAAATATCGCCTTATTAGGTGATCGATTATTCCAGACATTCTAATCACCAAAGTTGCGTCTATACAGAATGAGAAATAGCCCCAAAGTCAGCATATCACAAGTCTCTTGGCGCACCTGAATGAACCATTTCTCAGCTGTTTACTCAAGAGCATGAAATAATTGTTTTGTTTTCTCGAGATCATGAAATAACGGTTTTGTTTTCTCGAGATCCTGAATTAATTATGTCGTTATCTTGGGATAACAAGGTGAATTAAAAAAAAAAGGATTATATCCTCTCTCGGCTTGCGTAGTATATATTCTCAAATCACTTGTCTCTTTTTTGTTTCTGTTTAACACACCATTCTGACAGTTTGGCCATATTGAACAGCTTGTTGCACCTTCCATTAAAAGTGTTCACTTTTGTCCACATCTTCTTGCTTTATTCATTCAGTTGTGGGGAATGGTTAGTAAGGGTGATTCTGACCTAGGCTATGTTGAGGTCACATATCTACTTTTTAAGTTCATACAATTTTAGAGATATAGCCTACATGTGCATATGCATTCTTCTTGGTGTTCTCACAAACAGGTGAAATAAATCAGTGTAAATTTGGCCTATGGACATAGCCTGGCCTATTCTCAGCCATTACAAAATCTGTTGTCTGACCATAATTTAACTGATCTGTATACCACTATGCTACTAGATAACAAAATGCCTGTTTGTTTTATTTCATGTGAGATGTTGATAAATGTGAGCTTCAACAAAATGATAAGAGCACCTCTCCGAGTGTCACGTTTACGTAAAAAAAAAGGTGTGCGAGCACGAGCATGGTTGCACGCAAAAGTGTCCCGGTTTCAGACTAGGGAAATCTGGTCACCCTAATTTAAGGAGGCAGAGAGAGAGCAGAGGGCGCGCAACCCGGGAGCAGATGCCGAGAGTGTGTGTGTGTGTGTATTTAGGCTTACGCTGCTCAGACTGAAAAGTTGGCAAAATAAAGAAGCCTTCTCTGCATCTAAACGTTGTCCTGCCGTCCTCTGTGCTCCACCCACACGTTATTCGCGCTACACTGTGCAATAAGTTTTTTTTTTTTCTCTTGGCAGTTTCCTGCTGGTAAGAAAAATAAAAACAACATCTTTTTACCACCACTGCTGTCTCACTGCTCTGATCCTTAAGACCGCAAGGCAAGCCTGGCAGCAGTTATATTAGTTAATTAGTTACTGAATTAAGCATACTCTACAATTGTTTGATTTTTATTTTGTGCTTTGTGTTTTTTCAGAGGAAGCATCCAAGACACTTGCATTTGAACAAGGAAGACACCAGTCCATCTGAGATGAGTGAACATGGACAAGCACAAGAGGTCTTGCATCCTCCTTTCAAACAAGCAAAACTTGGACTTGGGCCGAATCCCATTTCACCCCTTGGACCAACCCATTGGCCCTTCCCCTCCATTTTGCGCGTTCACGTGAAGGGGTAGGGGTATCCCAATCCCAGTTAACGCGGAGGGGTAGGGGAAGGGGTAGGGCTTCTGTACCCCTCCAAACGGAGATTTTCCTGGAGCTGACTCCGAACGAAGGGGTTTGAGTGATTTCCCACAATGCCATGCGGATTTCAGCGAGATTTCATGCGGATTTCAGAAAGATGGCGGTTCCCGCGGCGAAAGATTGTCATAAATGTATTTTCTCCATTATTTACGTGTTTTAAGTTGTTATCCAGAGGAAACACGCCGCTTGATTCGCTTTCGAGCTGAGAATGAGCAGCGATTTCTGAAATCCAAGCTGCTGCTAAAAAGCTTTGGGAGTGAGTATTGTTTTCGGTTGCTTGACTGCGTACGTTTTGTTCTGTTATTCTCGCTTTTATTGTTTACATGAGTGTTCTGACACCTCATTCTGTTGGATGTGGTGCACGAAGCGCCAAAGATATCCCATTCAGTGGTGTTAGTTAACAAATCACACCCTGCCAGCAGAGATTTCTGGTTCTGCCTCTGGCTCTGACTGTAGCGGCTGGTCGCAGCCAATGACGCATTTGGTCGCGTTTTGCTAACGTAAACGCTGACGGAGGTATGCGATGACGTATGCGATCGTTGAAGGGCTATCCCAGTACGTAGGGGTTGAATTTCAAGCCCTATCCCTTGTAGCTCAGTTTCAAGGGGAAGGGCCAAGGGGAAGGGGGAGGGGGAGGGGTAGAAATTAGAATTGGGATTGGGCCTTGGACACAGCACATTCCAGAGTGCTGTCAGTAGACTGATATTTGAATTTGTGATTGACGATGTTCAGCCTTTCTCCTTGGTTGAGCAGCCTTCATTCAAAAAGCTCATAGAGGGAATCAGTGGTGGCAAAACAGTCATGTGCAGAAAGACACTGGTGCAGCGTATTGAGAGGGAATTTGCTGCCATGAAAGAAAACTTGACTGCAACACTTAAGAAAGTGACACGTGTGTACAACAGCAGACTTGTGGACTGCACACAACAGAAGTTTTTTTTGGTATGACACACCACTGGATGGAGGAGGATACTCTTGAGAGGAAGTCAGCAGCACTGGCCTGTGTGCGAGTGAAGGGACGGCATACTTTTGATGTCCTTGCAGCAAAAATCTGTGACATACATGCAGACTACAAAGTGCAACATAAAGTAAAGGCCTCTGCATGCTCTTGCGACAAGGCTTTCACAGACAGCTTTTCGCAGACAGTTGTAATTTATCATTGAGCAGGGAGTAATAGGCGTGCGCGATATTATTCACCGCTACAATGCAAGGGGGCACGAAGTCGCGAAATCGCTAGGAGTAGTTGGTGGGTGTGGTTAGTGGAGTGTTTATCCTCCGGTTACTTATAATGACTAGAACTGGAGTCGTATAGATGTACGTACTTCCTCACTTCCTCGATCAACCGCTCTTCATGCTGCTCCATCTTCGTTCGTGTTTTTAAAAATGGCGGTCGTGAAAACAAACCCAACCGGGAAAGTAGGAAGCGGAAGTGCGTGTACAGCAGATGTAGAGTGGACCAATCAGAGCCCTCTTGTCTGCGACGCTGTCTGCGAGGCTTCTGCGGTGGTCACAATTTTTGGGAGGTGCGCGCAGAGCGTCTGTGAAGGTGGGGGGGCTATGCAGACGCTATCTGCGACACCGTCTGCGAGGACTGCGTTGTCAGCATAAATTGGCCTTAAGGGCCACAGTTATGGACAACGGGAGTAACTTTGTAAAGGCTTTCCGGAAATTTGAAACAACTGAGGCAGCACCAGATGACTTTGATGATGGAATCAGGTTCTTGGATATGGACACAGTTCTGCAAATGGAGGGAGATGAGGAGCTTCCCTTTTTCCTTCCCCCTCATCAGCGGTGTGCAGCACACACACTCAACCTGATTGCCACCAATGAGGTGGATAAAGCAGCATCAACAGGGCCATCTCGGAGAGTGTACCGAAGTGCAATGGGAAAGTGTGATTTTATATGGAACAAAGCACATCGATCATCAGCAGCTGCAGAAGTAGTGCAGGATATTGCCAGTATGAGGGTTACTGTTCCGTGTGTCACAAGATGGAGCTCTGAATATATGGCCATTGATAAACTGATTGGACTTACAGAAGATCAGCTGGGGGACATCTGCACAAGACTTGGAGTGACCAGGCTGAACCCTCATGAGATGACTTTTCTCAGGGAATATGTAGCTGTGTTACAGCCACTTGCTCAATCCATTGATCTTCTACAGGGTGAGAAAAAGTGCTATCTTGGGTTCCTCGTTCCAACAATCTTAAGCCTCAAGTCTAAGCTCTCTGACAAATTGCCACAGGTGACCTACACAGCACACATCATTACTGCAGTAATTAATGCAATCGACAGTCGCTTTGGTGCCATGCTGAGAAGCCATGATGCAAACATACCTGCAAACTAGTCACCTTTCGGCGAAATTCGCCGTTTTGATCCCAAAATAGGTCACTTGTGTGAATCGTGTAGATCTGAAGAATTGTTTTTTTTGTTTTTTTTTTTGGGGGGGGGGGGGGGGGGTACGTTGCCGAACATTTGGTTTCAATGTACTACTACTTCAAAGTACTACTTTTCTCCTCACACCCACATTCAGACCATTTCCGCCTTCTTCATACTTCAAATGTCTCTCTGATTGGATGACATTCCAACGAGCCAATAGTCTTACAGAACGCTGGACAGTATCCGCGAATTGTAACTGAATAGAGGCGGGGTTTTCTTGAATACGGGTGTGTATAGGAGGATGGCAGAGATTATCCAAACGCAATGCAGAACGGGACACTGGGTCTTGAAAACAGCTCACGGAATCATATTTTCTGATTTTTTTTCCGTAACTCTATATTACATCTGGAGACGGAAAAACATTTTTAGTATGCAGAGAAAGCTGTGTTACGATGAGTGCGATTTAAAGAGGCTTTAGGGTGGTTTTTTTTGGTACCTGTGATTTGGTGGTCTGTGAGTCGCGTTTTTATGATGTAAGACGTAAGGGGCGGGGCTGTTACGTTTGAACCGAACGTGCGACACGGAAGATGTTTCTGTGGGCTGAAACAAAACAAAAAAATGTCAAATCAGTTTGAATAAAGTCATTTTTTGTTGAACATAAGGATCTATAGATGCGTGTTTTGGGTAAGAGAAATCATTTTTATGTGAAACTATTGGTGGGATTGTCAAAATTATAACGTGATATGTGTTGATCTCGGTTGTATTCAGAGAACCAGTTAGTTGTGAGAGAGAGAGAGAGAGTGTGTGTGTGTGAGTGAGAGTGTGTCACCAAACACCTATGACATTGAGACTAAATTAGGCTATTAGCCTAATTATGTTATGGCCCAATAATAAATATTAATTTAATTTTCGATTACTATACTATTGGAATGTAAACAAAAAAGGCATCATGTTATTTCTAATTTTGTGTTGTGCAGTTTTTAGCACTGACAATCGCGGTGGTATTGAAGCATTTATAACCACGGGTGTTCATTTAATGTAGGCTATTTGCTTTCACATTTGGGCTCACCTTTCTTGGGAAAGAAGTTTGTGAGCAGTTGCTTTCCCTCATTTCTTGTCTCTTTCCTGCCTCTCTTTTCGTTTCTAAAAACCGGATTTTGTTTTCTTGTGCATCATCTTCCATCATACAGATAGCCTACAACGCGCAGCGCTGCTTCAGCAGAATGAACGCTACGTTAAATGTGCCTAGTTAAAAAGCCCGGTGAAAGCGGACTAAGGCCAAGTTTACATTAGACCGTATCTGTCTCGTTTTCTTCGCGGATGCACTGTCCGTTTACATTAAAATGCCTGGAAACGCCGGGAAGCGGGAGTCCGCCAGGGCCCACGTATTCAATCCAGATCGTGTCTGGTCCGGTGCTGTGTAAACATTGAGAATACGCGGATACGCTGTGCTGAGCTCTAGCTGGCGTTGTCATTGGACAACGTCACTGTGACATCCACCTTCCTGATTCGCTGGCGTTGGTCATGTGACGCGACTGCTGAAAAACGGCGCGGACTTCCGCCTTGTATCACCTTTCATTAAAGAGTATAAAAGTATGAAAATACTGCAAATACTGATGAAAATACTGCCCATTGTGTAGTTATGATTGTCTTTAGGCTTGCCATCCTTCCACTTGCAAGTGGTAAGTGACGCACATGCCCGACATGCACTGAGATCACACACACAGCGGCTCAGTCCCGAATTACTGCTCATGCGCTCCACTCGCGCGCTCTGTGAGCTGCGCAGGGCCGGAGTGCGCACCCTCCAGAGGGCACTCGCTGTTCAGGGCGGAGTGATTTGGAACGCAGGATGCCTGCGGAGCCGAGCGTATCCGTGTATTGGTGTTGCTGTGTGCATGCTAGTCGTGTATTGGTGTTGCTGTGTGCACACTAATCGTTTTAAAAACGTTAATCTGATGATCCGCTGATACGGTCTAATGTAAACCCCACCTAAACCATTTCGTGCAAAGGGTGGGGGGGGCCTGTCCCCGGACACTATATGTAGGCTAGGACACACAATTCAATCCATTAATCAAACGATTTATTTACTCAAAACATTACATTTACATTAGTTAGCAACATATATTGTGATCTTTAAATGGTATTGATATTTAAAGGAAAATAAAATTACAGACTCCTCAAGGGCCCTCCCCCCATTTGGGGCCCTGGTAACTCAGTCCCCCTTTTCCCCCCACTACGACGCCCCTGCGTGCCCTTGAATGGCTTGTTCGGGCCAGAAGGTCTAAAGAATGATAAACTGGTCTGCTGAAGAAAGTTTCCAGTGTCACACTTCAAAAATTACTTTTTTAAATTCAAATTTTACTTTTTATACTTTTCCTTCCTTAATGGTAATGTAATGAGGTGTCAGATGCAAAACTGAAAATTGCAAAGCTAAAAATGAATAAATCTTGTCTTTGTTTTAAATGTTGTCTTTTCCCTTTATTTCCCTTGATCGCGCGCTGTTTAAGGGGGCCGGGGGGTTACCGGTAGTTTGTCACCTTTTTCAACCCTCATGAGTTTGCAGGTATGTGCAAAGATGGCAACGACCACCATGCTAAAATTTCGCTTGTGTTGGTTTCCTGTTGAGAAGAAAGAGGATATGTGCAAAACAGTGATTCAGGAGGCAACTTCTTTGGAATCCAGAGAATCTCTTGCAGCTGCAATGGACACCATCTCTGAGACTGATGGATCAGATGAGGGTTTTTTTTGTGTTTGGGAAGACAAACAGGACTGACAAAGGCACGGCAGAGGAAGAGGTGCGGCGGTTCCTTGATGATACTCTGAAGAGCATGGATTCCCTAAATGCATTTCCTTTGGTTAAGCAGCTCTTCATGAAGTACAATACTACACTGCCTTCCAGTGCTCCAGCTGAACGCCTTTTCAGTTATGGAGGAAATGTACTTACCCCATCTCGTAGCAGAATGTCTGATGAACACATGGAGCGAGTCCTCCTCCTTCATTACAACAGAAAGTTTTGCCCAAAACTAGGTTTTGATTGAATGTAGGCCTACAGTTGGACTGCACTTTTCCAGTCTTTGAGTTTTCTAAATGGAACCCTCCAACACAGTAAACTGCAATTGTGAAGGCAGCAAATGTTTGTTTTTTTTTTGTGTGTGTTGTAAGCTTTGCTTTATTGTCTTAAATTATAGAACTATACATTCATTTTGATTTGTAGTCTGTTAAATAATTAATATTTTTACATTTTTTATAATCTTTACTTTCTCTGCATGTTTTAAATTTACTTTAATTTTACTCTATTTTATTCCGCTGGTTTCTTTTTCTCCTTTTTTCTTTTTGGCATTTTATTATTTTATTTCTACTATTGTTTAATTCTTATTATTTTCTTTTAATTCTTTTAATTAATTGTTTTAGATTAAAAATAAAATTATTTTATGTAATTTTATTTCTCTATTGTTTACTGTTTTTGTTTTTGCTTCTGTAAAGCACATTGAACTGCCATTGTGTATGAAATGTGCTATATAAATAAACTTGCCTTGCCTTGCCTTTGCATTTCTTTTTTTGTAATTCAGCAAGTAGACACCTGATTTCTTAAAAAAATTGAGTGCTCTTCATCCATGTTGAAAAAAAAACTAAAATAAGATAATTTTGTGTTTACTGTGTAAGGAGCAGACTTTATTTCTGTGTTGTATACTGTTCTGTAGATTCATACATTTTTGTTGAAAATTTAAGTGAACATTGGATTTGTTTAAAGCAATATTTTGAGTGTTCTTGATCCATACTGTTAACTAGCAGATTTTTTTTCTTAATAAACTACTATGTAGTGAAGACTTGTGCACTTTCATTGTAGGACTATAAGCTATTCTGTTGTCTTACAGAATGCACAAAAGTTAGTCATTTTATTGATATTTATTTTCTTTTGTCGTTATTAGGATATTTGGTGTTGAAGTAATCCAAAAGTAATTGAAAGTAATCAAGTTACATTACTTTAATATTATGGTTCTTGGATTACGTTACTGAATACATTTTTTAACAGGTAACTAGGAACTGTATCGGAATACATTTTTAAAGTAACCCTCCCAACCCTGCCTATCACATGGATTTTTGATTTTTGAAAGCATTCCACCATAACAATCAACTGAAACTGGTGGTGAACTGCCAAACAGGAAGTAATATCTCAGCAACACTTTTAATGTATCTACACCAAACTTGGTAGACTGACGCAAGATCCTGCTATAATGGAGTCCAGAAAAATGTGCCCCATTTTACCACTCAGGGGCACTATAATAGGAAAAAAAAATCACATTTTTTGTCATTATTTTTGATGTCTTTGGGATAAAATCATGATTGTTATGTGAAAAGTTATGCCGTTTTTCAATCCTGGGGTCTGGAAATGCTGCAATTTCCTGTTCTGCCATTGTATTTCAACAGCGAAGCCATTTCTCAGTAATGCTTTTGTGTATCTACACCAAATTTGGTGAACTGACTCACAACTCTGCCCTGAGTGAATCCAGCAACAGTTACCTCATTTAACCACTCAGGGGAACTACAATAAGGAAAAGCATGTTTTCAATCATTACTCGTCATGTCTTTGGTCTAAAAACCTGACTGTCTGTATGATTGTTTGTTTATTTGTTTTCAAGTCAGGTCTTTGGTGATCCTGATGTCAGTTGCCATTTTCTGTTCCATGATAATATGGCAAAGCCGCCAAACAGGCAGTGAGCTCATATATTAGCCAATCTTTGGTCAACTGACATGAAACTACTTTGAGTGCTGCGACTGTGAATGCTGTGAGTGCATCGAGCCATGCCCTTGACAAAATGACATGACGTTTCCATGGCAACTATGCCCTGCTGGAATGCTTGGCCCCCTCATCACTGTTCACAGCTATTAGTTTTGAATTTGGTTCCAGAGGAATTGATCTGAACTCTGCCAAATTCCATTCTTGTTCATCTTTCTCATCTGGAAAATCTTTGTATGAACCGAGACTCTGGTGATGTATTTCAGTAAATGTTCTGTTTTTACACGAGTTATTGAACTGGCTCATGGTTGTTCAGATAGATTTGCTAGTTTTGAGAGTGTCATGTGTCAGTCTACGGTCACACAGACCTTAGACTTTTTCAGATGGAAAAAAGCACTAAATTGGATAACTAAATTGGAAGTGGATGGTAGCTTTTCCCTTAGACGCCACCAGCTTATCCAGAGCTGTTTCCCTCTTCCTCTTCCATGCAATCTGGACCAAAAAAGTAACCGAGTCAATTGATATAGATTTTTTTAAAGGCCAAAGAGAATTCTGGCCAACAATTGCTGAGACATTTGTATTTGCACTTTAATAAGGGCAATTGTCATTCGTCATTCATCAACGTATACAGGCGAGGATGAGGAAAACCATCACCAGCAATACTTCTGTAAATCTGGCAGGAATGTATTATATAAGGAAGTATTGTTGATGGTGTAACAAAACTGATATTGCTATATCCATTTTTAGCAAGCACTTGATCCTGATTGGGGTCCTGGTCGATGTGAAGCCTATCCTGCCGAGTCTGGGAACAAGGCAGGAGAATTCACTCCAAAAGGCTGGCAGTCCACTGCAAGGCACCATGCACATACATTCACACCTCTGCATTCTCCAGTTTCCTCCCACTGCCCAAAAACTTGTTCCCAAATACCCACTAGGTTGTGCATGTGTGTGTGCATGGTGCCCTGCAATGGACTGGCTTTCCATCCAGGGTGTGTCCCTTCCTGGCACCCAAGATTGACTTCAGGCCCACTTGGACACCAACCAAAATAACAAAGTTTTTACCTCTCCCCCCCCTTCATTTGTGTCTTTTTCAATTTGGCTGATCAGACTCGGGCTCTTGACTGGTTTCCAATTTGAAGCAGGGAATGGAGCTTTTCATTGTTGGTCTGCTGTATGTCTGAGTATAAAGTATCTGCTGCTCGCCAATCAAGGAGGGACATTTGAACCTCTTCCATAGACGCTGCTTGAGCCTGCAGCCCAGCTCCAGGGTGTAACAACATGGCTTTCCCGAAGCATCCAAGAGCTTCCGATCCACCACAGAGTGGTAGATTCTTTGGAACTCTGGAACACTTCGACCATGGATCATGATGGGCTGCTCCATCAGTGATTCACTGGTGGAGCTCGTCACTGGGGCAGTTTTAGCAAAGGAGGCTGATCGTGGACGCAATTTAGGAAGCAAAGCAGCGTTTACAATGTAACGCTGTTCCAGACGTGGCCTCATCTTCCACAGCTTTTCCTTCAGTGCTGCTTCCCTTTTTCTTTTCTGTGGAATCTAAACCAAAGAAGAGTCATTGAGTCAGTTGAGTCCTTTTTTTTTGAAAGGCCAAAGAAACTCCTGTCTCTTTTGTCTATTTGTACTTTATTAAGGGCGATTGGCATTCATTAGCGTTCGCACGTGATTATTTTTGTAAATCTGGCAGAACTTTGCAGTTCAGTTTGTCATGATAAACTTTTACGCACAGCTTTACTAAAAGTCTGAAGTAGGTCAAACCAAAAAACACAAACATTAAGCTCACCATTTTGTAATCGATCCTTCTGCCAGAAGAAGTGGATGGTCGTAGATGGAGATTGAGGTTCAGTGCATTAGTTTTAAGGAGGCGCGTTTTCTGAGGTTTCTCCAGATTACGTACATCATCCTGGGGTTCTACTTCCCTCTTCTTCTTCTCCTCCAAAACACGAACAAAGAAACATGACAAGACGTTTCAATAATGTAAGATTGGGAAAAAATAGTTTGTTTTTCACTTGAAATGTGTTAGTTGCTACAAATCACATTAACGGTAGAAAAAGATCTGATGTGATTTTTTTTTTTAACAGGGGTGTGTCATGTAAACTTTTTATATCTGCTGTGTATGTTACTGGGTATCATTTCATGCTTTCAGCTCTCTATGGGCTTAATTCTTATGGAGTTTTGTGGGCGTCACTAAATACAAATGAGCCGTGGTGTGTATGTTCCTTATACTTCAGTAAGGCTGGTCATCATCCATCAACATACGCATCTGAGTATGAAGAAAAACAGCTCTAACAATACTTTTGTTACACGCAATAAACTCACAATTTTGTAATCTCTGCTTGTGCCATAAGAAGTGGATGGTCGTAGATGCAGTTTGAGGTCCAGTGCATTAGTTTTAAGGAGGCGCTTTTTCGGAGGTTCCTCCAGATCACATACATCATCCTGGGGTTCTGCTTCCCTCTTCTTCTTCTCTAAAACCTGAACCAAAAAACATGACAAGAAGTTTCAATAATGCAAGATTGGGAATTTTTTTTTTTTTCACTTGAAATGTATTAGTTGCTATAAATCACATTAATGGTAGAAAAAGATCTGAACACCTGCAGTTTTAACAGGGGGGTGTAGTGTAGACTTTTACCGTATATCTGCTGAATACTTTATTGGCTATTAAACTAGAGAATATAAAAGGGGGACAACAGGCTTCATTCACCAAGCTGGATACGAATCAAGTTATTTGTAAAGAAATTTAGTGTTGATGACAATTTCATGGTAGTCAGCTCCTGGAAGATTTTGTGCATACTACATTTAGGATGAGTCATTAGAGACCAGTATTACAACCCCAATTCCAAAAAAGTTGGGACAAAGTACAAATTGTAAATAAAAACGGAATGCAATAATTTACAAATCTCAAAAACTGATATTGTATTCACAATAGAACATAGACAACACATCAAATGTCGAAAGTGAGACATTTTGAAATTTCATGCCAAATATTGGCTCATTTGAAATTTCATGACAGCAACACATCTCAAAAAAGTTGGGACAGGGGCAATAAGAGGCTGGAAAAGTTAAAGGTACAAAAAAGGAACAGCTGGAGGACCAAATTGCAACTCATTAGGTCAATTGGCAATAGGTCATTAACATGACTGGGTATAAAAAGAGCATCTTGGAGTGGCAGCGGCTCTCAGAAGTAAAGATGGGAAGAGGATCACCAATCCCCCTAATTCTGCGCCGACAAATAGTGGAGCAATATCAGAAAGGAGTTCGACAGTATAAAATTGCAAAGAGTTTGAACATATCATCATCTACAGTGCATAATATCATCAAAAGATTTCACAATTCACCGTGCCATCCGCCGTTGCTAGCTAAAACTCTATAGTTCAAAGAAGAAGTCGTATCTAAACATGATCCAGACGCGCAGACATTTTCTCTGGGCCAAGGCTCATTTAAAATGGACTGTGGCAAAGTGGAAAACTGTTCTGTGGTCAGATGAATCAAAATTTGAAGTTTTTTATGGAAATCAGGGACACCATGTCATTCAGACTAAAGAGGAGAAGGACGACCCAAGTTGTTGTCAGCGCTCAGTTCAGAAGCCTGCATCTCTGATGGTATGGGGTTGCATTAGTGCATGTGGCATGGGCAGCTTACATGTCTGGAAAGACACCATCAATGCTGAAAGGTATATCCAGGTTCTAGAGCAACATATGCTCCCATCCAGACAATGTCTCTTTCAGGGAAGACCTTGCATTTTCCAACATGATAGTGCCAAACCATTTACTGTATCAATTACAGCATCATGGCTGCATAGAAGAAGGGTCCGGGTACTGAACTGGCCAGCCTGCAGTCCAGATCTTTCACCCATAGAAAACATTTGGCGCATTATAAAAAAGAAGATACGACAAAAAAGACCTAAGACAGCTGAGCAACTAGAATCCTACATTAGACAAGAATGGGTTAACATTCCTATCCCTAAACTTGAGCATCTTGTTTCCTCAGTCCCCAGACGTTTACAGACTGTTATAAAGAGAAAAGGGGATGTCTCACAGTGGTAAACATGGCTTTGTCCAAACTTTTTTGAGATGTGTTGTTGTCATGAAATTCAAAATCACCTAATTTTTCTCTTTAAATGATACATTTTCTGTTTAAACATTTGATATGTCATCTATGTTCTATTCTGAATAAAATGTGGAATTTTGAAACTTCCACATCATTGCATTCCGTTTTTATTTACAATTTGTACTTTATCCCAATTTTTTTGGAATCAGGGTTGTATATTTTCCACATTACTCAATTCACACCTGATTCAACTTTTCTGTAATGTGTATCCAGATTTTGTTAGTAATAGCGCCAGCAATCTAGGCTCATGGTGGCCTCCAAACATGGCTGCCACAGACTACAACTCCCTGTTGTCTCGCAGGCCCTCCTGACATGTCCTGTGCCCCCTGTGAGTGCTGCTGCAATGGTTCCTCGACCAGATAAGTTTTTTGCAGGGGTATCTTCTATAATTCTTGCTGTACTTCACAGCCCTCGTGGGAGCTACTGAAGAACAGAACATAGCTCATTTCATTAATCTACTCACTGGCAGATCTATGAAATAGGCTAGCTCCATATGGGAACACGGCAGTGAGCCTACAACATCCTATGATCGCTTCATTGAGCTGTTCAAACAGGTTTTTGACCATCAACTGAAAGGCGTTTAAGTAGGAGAGAAACTACTGATGATCTGGCAAGGAGATAGGAGAGTGGCTGAGTATGCCCTTGAGTTCCTGAAACCGTCACTGAAAGCAACATTCCGCCAGCTGCTAAACCCAAATATTTTAACCGAGCTTGCATGTCGGGATGAACAACTCATATTGGACTCTCTCATTGACCTGGCTATTAGGCTGGACCATCTTCTCTGTAACAGGCCTTCCTTGCAGCACACTCTTGTTTATCCTCAACCTCCCCATTCTTCCACACCTATGGAAGTTTCCAATACACACATGCCCCGTTCTGAGAGGGAAAGAAGGCATCGGGAGGGGCTGTGCTTCTACTGTGGTGAACATGGTCATCTATTGGCACAAAGTCCTGTTTGACCACCTAATCCCAGAAAACAAGATCATCTCCGTAAAGAACCCAGCTCCGCCAGCCTGGTGAGCTACAAACCTACTTCTCCACATCGATTTCTTAAACTCCACAAATTGTTAAACCTCTCAGACTCATCCCATTTTCTTTCTGCCCTAACAGACTCCAGGACAGAGGGCAATCTCATCAACCTTGAGGTCCTCCAGAGGCTCCAGTTGCCTAGTGAGGAGCTCCAATGACCAGTGAGCCTGAATGCGATAGATGGTAGACCAATTGGGGAGGGGCTTGTCACTAATCACACTGCACCAGTTGAGATTCAGGTTGGAGCACTTCACAAAGAATGCATCTCACTGTTCATCACCCACACTGCACATCAGATCATAGTTCTCGGATTCCCTTGGTTACAACTCTATGACCCCCTCATTTTCTGGCAACACCGAGAAATATTATGATGGTCTCCCTCGTGTCTTCAAGATTGCCTGCAACTGTCACAGATTGCCCTGGCTTCCACCTCCATGGAGAGCCCCTTGCCCAAGGGTATCGAACATATTCCTACTTGCTACCACAAGCTTAAGGAGGTATTCAGCAAGGGTAAGGCCAGTGGTTTAACCCTAACCTCACACACACACACACACACACACACACACACACACACACACACACACCTCACCATTTTATAATCTGTCCTTGTGGCAGAAGAAGTGGATGGTCGTAGATGGAGATTAAGGTTCAGTGCATTAGTTTTAAGGAGGCGCGTTTTCTGAGGTTTCTCCAGATTACGTACATCATCCTGGGGTTTTACTTCCCTCTTCTTCTTCTCCTCCAAAACATGAACCAAGAAACATGACAAGACATTTCAATAATGCAAGATTGGGAAAAAATAGTTTGTTTTTCACTTGAAATGTGTTGGTAGTGGGGTAGTATTTTTTCGCTGACTACAAAATCTTTGACTGATTTGTGTCAATTTACATCTGACTGTCTGAATTGTTATGAGTCTCAGGATGCTTTCAGTTCTGGTCATGTATAGCGCACATCCCTGCCGCATCGCCAAGATGTGTCTCTGGGGTGATGGGGTCAGCAACCCCCCCACCCTGCAATTGTTGTCACTGTGAAGTCTAATGATAAGCCCCAAAAGGAATTGGAAATGCCCAATGATGCCCAATGACTATGTGAAATGCATCTGAGCATATTGAATGTGAATATCAGAGCCCTTCGATCAAAAATAGGTGAACTGTCTAATTTGTGCCATAAGCTTAAGGCAACTATTGTCATTGCCATTGCCACTCCTGGACTCCACAGTGAAGGATGGAGTTGAATGCATTACCATTCCTGGATATTCTCTTCGCTGCCGCAGAGACAGACCTAACTCATCATACAACAGAATTATTGTCTACTGTCTTGAAGGAATTGTTATCTTCTATGACAAGGATCTAGACCCCTGAGACCTGGAACTGATGTGGTTCTCAGTGGCTCTTAAAATTAAGAAGCTACGCTGCAATCTGTAGACCACCAAGCAGCAACAGTAATATCATCAACTACCTAAACACCAATACCCTACCCAAACTGTCTGATTTCAGTGCACAATCTGTGGTCCTACTTGAAGACTTCAATGTCCACCACAAAGATTGGCTTGGGAGTCGTACAACAGATGCAGCCAGTTCTCCAACTCTCTTGGGTTGAAGCAGATCATCACCGAGCCAACAAGGAAGGCCAGATCCCTGATCTGGTACTGACTGATGTCACTTCAACTGCTAAAACTCTTGCAAAACTAGGCACATCTGACCACAACCCTGCGCTAGTCAAGCTTGACGTGCCCATTTACAGGGATATGCCCTACAGACGAAAGTTTGGTATTACAATAAGGCAGACTACTGGGGCCTGAGAGGACACTTTTCTTCTGTAGACTGTTCGAGAGTCTTCCAAACCAATGACCCTGAACAAGCTTGCAGCAGTGTTACTGCCATAATTTACGATTCAATGGATCTCTTCATTCTGAGCAAATTTGTCACCAATAAAACCTGCAACAAAGTGTGGTTTGATAACTGTTCCAAGAAAGCTGCAACCAGGAAATGATGGCTGTTCAAGAAACTTAAGAAAAACAATGCAGATGAAAACAAAGACAAGTTTGCAAAAGCCAGGAAAGAATACAACTAGATTTAGAAAGAAACAAAAAGAAAGAATATACAACAACAAACTAAGGGATGAACTATCAGATGGAAGCCTCAGCAGCAAAAAATTGTGGAACATACTGAATACCCTTTCCAGCAGAAAAGCCAGGGCTGACATACTGGTGATAAAAGACAAGAGCCATATCTACACCATGGTGAAAGAGAAGGCTGAAAAACTAGCCCAGACTTTCACCAAGAAATGCCAACTTGAGAAGGCAGAAGAGTCTGCTCCAGAAGTGCCAAGGAAAACTTCACACATGAAGGACAACATAGTCTTCAAACCTAAGGACATCAGGAAGCTCTTGTGTAAATTAAAACCAGACAAAGCTATTGGTCCTGATGAGGTTCCTACCAGAGTACTGAAAGAGTGCTCCACTCTTGCAAGCCCATTCAGCCATCTATTTGAACTGTGCTTTGGACATGGAGTGTTTCCAAGCCAATGAACATGTACCTCAGTCATTCCAATCCACAAGAGGGATTCAAAGTCCAACCCATCCATGTACCACCCTATCTCCCTTCTTAGTAACATCAGCAAAGTTTTGGAGGCAGTAGTACAGACTCAGCTCCAGAAGTACCTATTGCAGAAACACCTCATTTCAGACAGGCAGTTTGGATTTAGACCTCATCATAGCACAGATGACATCTTTACTATCTTTTCTCAGCAATGGTCCGGTGCGTTGGACAAAGGCTGTGAAGTCAAGTCAAGTTTATTTTATAGCTCTCTTAACAATAGACATTGTCGCAAAGCAGCTTTACAGAATTTTAATTACTTAAAACATGAGCTAATTTTATCCCTAATCTATCCCCACTGAGCAAGCCTGTGGTGACAGTGGCAAGGAAAAACTCCCTCAGACGACATGAGGAAGAAACCTTGAGAGGAACCAGACTCAAAAGGGAACCCATCCTCATTTGGGTGATAACAATGTGATTATAACATTTTTAATAGCTTTAACATGAAGTCTGTTTTGTTCATGTTGTAACTCTTCATTGATGGAAACTTGAATGCAAAACTGTTCATGACAACTGCAATCCTAAAGTTAGTAAGTCAACTGTAGTCCTCAGCCATAAAAGCTTTACTGTAAGTGTCCAGAGCATCTTCCAAGTGTGACTTTCAATTGTCCATATGGGGCCATCCTCCACAGGAGCAATGTGATGAGACTCCAACCAGATATAGGGCATCAGGATGGATCAGGCAGGTCTGAGGAGCAGAAGAGGTCAGCATCTTGAGCTCAGGATTGACATGTAACTCAGAGGGACAGACGGGGGGGGGGGGGCACAGGTTGTTAGGTATGCCCAATGTCACCTGATGAGTAGGAACAGTATACATTTCATGCTGAGTGCAAGCAGGGACTCCGGCAAAACTAACTATGACAGCATAACTAAAAGGGGAGAGCCAGAAGGTAACACAGGCATGAGGGCACCCTGGGACATAAAGCAGCCAACCACTACACCATCAACAAACTCGAGTGAGCAAGTGAGTGGGGGACTGACAGCATCCATACATCCCAGTTTACCAAAACACTGTATGTGTAAGGACCCTCCAGATTTACTCATTTACCTCATAAACACCATTAACAAAAGGCTTGACTAAACAGATGTGTTTTCAGCCAAGACTTCCAAGTAGTGTTCTACTGAGACTGTGTTGTAACTCTTCATTGATGGAAACTTGAATGCAAAACTGTTCATGACAACTGCAATCCTAAAGTTAGTAAGTCAACTGTAGTCCTCAGCCATAAAAGCTTTACTGTAAGTGTCCAGAGCATCTTCCAAGTGTGACTTTCAATTGTCCATATGGGGCCATGCTCCACAGGAGCAATGTGATGAGACTCCAACCAGATATAGGGCATCAGGATGGATCAGGCAGGTCTGAGGAGCAGAAGAGGTCAGCATCTCGATCTCAGGATTGACATGTAACTCAGAGGGACAGACGGGGGGGGGGGGGGGTGGAAGGCTGTTCCATAACTGTGGGGCTTTGTAAGAAAAGGCTCCGCCCCCTGATGTAGCCTTCACTATATGAGGTACCAGCAGACAGCCTGCACCTTTTGATCTAAGTAGACGTGGCGGGTCATAAAGGACCAGAAGTTCGCTCACGTACTGCGGTGCGAGACCATTCAGTGCTTTAAAGGTCAATGGTAGTATTTTATAAACAATCTGAAATTCGATTGGGAGCCAATGCACTGTGAATATGACGGGGTGATGTGGTCATATTTTCTAGTTCTAATAAGGACTCTTGCTGCTGCATTTTGAACTAACTGGAGCTTGTTTATGCACTTATTGGAACATCCAGACAGTAAGGCATTACAATAATCCAACCTGGAGGTAACAAAAGCATGAACTAGTTTTTCTGCATTGGATAGTGACATTAAATGTGTTATCTTGGCAATATTTCTGAGATGAAAGAAAGCTATCTGGGTAATGTTATCGATATGAGTTTCAAATGAAAGACTGGGGTCAATAATCACCCCGAGATCTTTTACTGCTGCATGTGATGAAAACAGAAGGGCAATCCAGAGTTACTGTGTAATCAGAAAGTGAAGTACATCTTATAGCCCTGAACATCAAAGGTGCTTTTGACCAGGTGTGGCATAATGGACTCTGTTCCAAACTGAAATGCAAGGGAGCCTCTTGCAAGCTATTGACCTAGATTTCAAGCTACTTTTCTAACCAGTCTATCAAAGTAGTTCTATCTGGTCAATCTTCAACTACTACATTCATCAACATTTCTGTTCCCCAGGGCTCCATTTTGGGACCTCTGCTGTTCTCAGTCTACATTGGGAGATGAGTGTGAGAACACCCTATGCAGATGATTCCACCTTATACTGCATAATCAGAATAGATGATAACAGCAGAGCTGCAACTGCAAGCCGAACTAGGGGCCTGGGGAGAATGAAGAACTAGGCAGGCAAATGGAAAGTGACCTTTGAGGCAGCTAATGCAAAGCCTTGACCACCTCTAGAAAGAGGGATCCAACAAGGTCAGATCTATTATTTGGCAACACCAAACTGGCAGAAAAAGCTGAGCTGGAAATCCTTGGAGTTACTATTGATAACAAGCTCAGCTGGACCAACATTGCAGCACACACTAAACTCACCGTTTTGTGATCTATCCTTGTGGCAGAAGAAGTGGATTGTAAGGGATGGAGGTTTAGGTCCACCGCATTAGTTTTAATGGAGCGCTTTTTCAGAGGTTTCTTCAGATCACATACATCATCCTGGGGTTCTGTTTCCCTCTCCTCCAAAACCTGAACCAAGAAACATGGCAATAATGCAAGATTGGGAAATAATATTTATTTGTTTGTTGTTTCACTTGAAATGTGTTAGTTGGTATAAGTCACATTAACAAGAAGGTGCTGCTCTCATTTCTTGCAGCATAGGTCACAGTCTCAGAACAGGCCTAGTTAATTTCTGACAATCCAGAGCCAAGGCCAGGGAGCAGACGAACAGGCTAAACCAACTGTCTGCTAGCTGCACAGTGTCATCACTCAGGGTCCACTACATCGAGACTGTGTCTGTTCCCCGAACTCAACAAAAAAGTAGAAATACTCAGAGAGTTTGTTCCAGTAACCTAATCAATATAAAATTAGATCAGACTGACTGTACAGCCGCTGCCAGCATCTTTGATCTAAAGGTGGGGCTATTAAATATTAGATCATACATCTAAAGTGCTAATGGTTAATGAACTTATTACTGATCAGGAGTTTAATGTACTGTGTTTAACAGAAACATGGATTAAGCTAAATGAATATATAGCATTAAATGAAGCTAGTCCTCCTGGATACAGTTACATACACCAGCCTCATCTAACTGTCAGAGGAAGAGGCATCATGGTTATTTATAATGATTATCTAGGTGTCACACAAAAACCTGGTTATAAGTTTAATACATTTGAAGTTCTTCATACTCATATAATGTATGTAGCCTCGAAAAATAGGTCTACCCAGTTAATTTCGTTGCTTGTTGTTTACAGGCCCCCGGAGCCATATTCTGAGTTTCTTTCTGAATTTGCAGATTTTATCTCAGACCTGGTTATTTCCTTATACAAAGCTTTAGTTGTCATAGATTTTAAATATTCACTTCGATAACCTAGAAGACCCTTTGAAAACAGTGTTTGTGTCCATTTTAGATTCAGTATGGGTTAATCAGAATGTCATAGGACCGAACCATAATGGTATATATAATATCAAGATGGCGGCGCGTGAACAACGCAAGACTCAGCATCTCTCCAGATTTTGCGAATTAGCGGTGTTTTATCTGCTCCTTACTGGACTGTTCATTCAGTACGGCACTGCTTTAACATCTTACAGCAGACAGGAGCTCTTGGACATTGGATCACGAAATTCCGACTGTTTTATCGCCAAACTTCAACTCATCCTGGAGATCTCCAGAACACCGGAGGCTGCTCACTCCTTCCAGCCAGGCAGAAGTGCTCGCAGATGGCGTTAGGACCATAAACAAAGGCAGGGTAAGCGAGGGGGTCTACGAGCTAAGCTAAGGCTAACACCGCATCGGCTCCCTTTACCCAGCATTTTCCTTGCTAATATCCGGTCTCTGGCAAACAAAATGGATGAACTATGATTCTGCATCACCAACAATAAAAGGATTATGGACTCCAACGTCATGATCTTTACAGAGACATGGCTAAACAACAGTATTCCAGACAGTGCTATTGAGTTAGTAGGACACCACACTCTCCATGCAGATAGGACTATAGATGGCTCCGGCAAAACCAGAGGCGGAGGTTTGTGCATTTATATAAATAGAGCTTGGTGTACAAACTTCATCGCCGAGAGACACTGCTCACCTAATGTGGAGTTTCTCATGGTTAAATGTAGACCTTTTTATCTCCCAAGAGAACTCACATCAGTTTTTATTACTGCTGTACATACACTACCAGACGCTAATGCTAAGCTTGCAATGGGAGAATTGCATGCAGCCATTAGCAAACAGCAGGAAATGCACCCAGCGGTTGCCTTTATTTTTGCAGGTGAATTTAATCTGTGGGTGGTAAAAGAGAGCAACTGGACTTGCTTCAAGATTCTTGAAGACGTTTCACCTCTCATCTGAAAGGCTTCTTCAGTTCTGTCTGACTAATAGGGAGTATCAGGTATTTATACTCTCATGGATGAAAAGCAATCCTAAGGTGTCATTGAGCCATCCTGTTGGTGTGGGTCAATGGGGGCTGGGTGTGAGGCTTTTCATCCATGAGAGTATAAATACCTGATACTCCCTATTAGTCAGACAGAACTGAAGAAGCCTTTCGAATGAGTGGTGAAACGTCTTCAAGAATCTTCAAGCAAGTCCAGTTGCTCTTTTACCACCCACAGTTTACTATGACCTGGATGACTGAGAATCTTCACAGACATGTTTCCACGCACTTTGGGATGAGAACCCTTCGACTGATGTGGGAGTATTAGAGGACTTCCAGAAAACTGGCAGACTTCAGAAACCACCTGCATTTCAACCTGGAATGCTGACAATCCAACATTATTCCCACTAGCCTATGCCTGTATTCAACCATCAAAGGACACAGAGCTGAACATTCGGAACATGACGGTATTCAACCGTCAAAGGACACAGAAATCTGACCAGGCTACACAACCAGACATAGAAGAGAAATGGGTGAAGAACTTATCCGACAGGGTACTCACCCAACCAGAGAAAGATGTTTTATCCAAGAGACTTAACTTTGCAGTTTCACCAGAGCAGTGGTAGACCGCATCACAGCCACAGAGTCAGCCATCAGAAACAACAATCTGATCAACACAGAGGCAGAACAACTTAGACTGAAGATATCAGCTGCTCTGTCCAGTGCGAAAGCACCCCCCCCCAACCTCACCAGCCAAGAAAGGAGGGCTCTTACATTGCTTCAAAGAGACTGGAACATCACCATCCTTCCTGCTGACAAAGGGAGATGCACAGTGGTGCTAAACACAGCGGACTACCGCTCCAGGATGACCAGTCTCCTTAGCGACACAACCACCTATGAAACCTTGAGGCGGGACCCCACCAGTTATTACAAAAAGAAAGTTGTTAGCTGCCTGCAACAACTAGAAAAGGACCAAGCCATCAACAGATCTCTGTATTACAGATTGTACCCTGGGGAAGCCGGTCCTCTCATATATGGACTCCCCAAGATTCACAAGGAAGGAGCTCCACTCAGAACTATCATCAGCAGTATAAACTCTGTCACCTATAACATTGCCAAACACCTAGCCACCATCCTGGCTCCTCTTGTTGGGAATACACCACATCACGTTAAAAACTCCCAAGATTTTACAACTAAAGTTGCAGACCTCAAACTAGACTCAGATGAAACCATGGTTTCCTATGATGTCACTTCTCTTTTCACTTGCATTCTCACCACAGAAGCAGTCGAATCTGTTAGAAAATGACTCCTTCAAGACAGCACCTTACTGGATAGAACGAACCTCACCACGGATCAGATTTGCACCCTGCTTAACCTCTGCCTGACTACCACATATTTCCAGTTTAATGAAAGTTTCTACAGACAGAAGCATGGATGCGCCATGGGCTCACCGGTGTCCCCTATTGTGGCCAATCTTTACATGGAGGAAGTGGAACATAAAGCTTTGACCACTTTTTCAGGAGTTGCTCCCATCCACTGGTTCAGATATGTGGATGACACCTGGGTTAAAATCAAAACCCATGAAGTGGAAGCCTTCTTTAAGCACATCAATGCAGTGGATATCAACATTAATTTCGCTCGGGAGGATGTCAGTGGGAATAATCTAGCCTTCTTGGATTGTGATGTACACATTAGACAAGACAGAAGCCTTAGCATCGAGGTCTACCGGAAACCCACACACACAGACCAGTACCTACTCTTCGACTCTCACCACCCACTGCAACACAAATTGGGGGTCATTAGGACCTTGCAACACAGGGCTCAGAACATTCCTACGACGGTAGAGGGAAAAGAGAAGGAGCAGAATCACATCAAGAAAGCACTTCAGAACTGCGGGTATCCCAACTGGTCTTTCTTCAAGAGCAGAAAAAAGGAACATAAAGGACAAGGAGGATAACAGGAGCAAACACAAAAACATTGTCATTCCCTACATTTCTGGTCTATCTGAGAAACTCAGGAGGATCTTCTACAAACACAACATTCCGGTACATTTCAGACCCAGTAACACCCTGAAGCAGAAACTGGTCCACCCTAATGACAGAATAGCCAGACACAAACAGGACAACGTAGTGTATGCAATTCAGTGCAGTGAGGAATGCAAGGACTCATATATGTGACCGCTGACCGAATCCAGGGACACATGTCAGCCGAAACGAATCCGAGATAATCGCAAAAGAAGCTTTTTTTTTTTTTAATTTGTGATTTTCGTTTTTTTCCATCATGTGCAAGTTGAGATCTTGAAGAATGCAATCAGTATTTCAGATAATAGATTGTTTTATTGGAAAAGCATACATTTTTTGTTGCAAATTGTCTCGTTTTTGTCAGGACTGTAGCCTGCTAGGGGGTGTGGGTAAATTACCATATGGGCCATTCACATGAAGATTTAAAGTCATTTGTTTTTTTTTCCGCGAATCAGCTGTATGATGCGGGCTGAGCGCATGGCTACTTAACCTGCATACAGGCGTGTGATTTCACTATGGAATGAGTTACTAAACAGAGCGCAGAGGAGCTGAAACACCGCGAAGCAAACAGACACACGGTATTTACATCGGAGATAACCATTTCTAGCAAAAAAACCGCAACCTCGTTTTCCAGATTGAATGGAATACTTGAATGATCGGATGATACACGGACCGTTCTAGGATTATATTCCATCGGAGGCATTGGTGTGTGCAAGGCGCCGTTTCTCTTTCTGATGGGGTAAGTTTATTAATCTAAGGCTGTGTGGTTATTTTTGCATGTAATGGAGAGTGTTGTGGTTTGGTTAAGCCTAGGTCACAACCGGACATACGATTTTTTGGCCGTGTGATTTTTGGCATTTCCCCAAATCGCTGCGGTTTTTTTTTTGTTGTTGTTCACGGAGAAAGACGCGCGTTGGCCGTAAGTTTGTCTTGCAACCTGAAAAAAACGTAAGCGCCCATAGAGTTTGTTTGACATGACAAAGAACCTCTGCAGCCAGTCTGCGGCTCGAAAATCAGCACATCACACGCGCGCTCTCGTGCTTTTCACATGCGTGCTCTCGTGCGTTTCATGCACGCTCTCCGTGTGTTTCTTGCGTTTTTTGCGTGTATACCGGCCGTAGGAACGCGTACTGTACGGCTGGTTGTGACCGAGGCTTTACATGAAACTAGTGTTGTGTTAGTTGTGTCATCATCGTGCTATCTTTCTTTCTTACGGTGTGAGTAATTTTTCAACCACAAAACGTTAAAGTATAATTTAGGACTTATTTTTGTACTTCATAATTGTGTTGGGCATACTTTGCATGGAAGGAAAATTGACGTGGTGATCTTTGTTTACATGAAAGTAGTATCGTGTTAGCTCGTAGGGGGTAGGGCTTTCCTTAATGTCATGCAAATGAGCACCATTATGTGCCCGCCCTACACCCAGAGTAGCTGAGATGGAAAACTTTGAGGGCGATTTTCTCCCTTTTCTGTTTTAAGAAGTATACACTTTCAAAAGGCCACACATTCTTCAAATATTGTCAGATCTCCACATGGAAGGCATCATTGGAAAGCTTAGAAACTGTACTTTCTGAATCTGTCAATAACTCAAAATGCCCCCGGGCCGACATGTGTCCCTGGATTCTGTGATCTGCCACATATTGGGGAAACAAAACAACCGCTTCACAGGCACATGACTCAACACAGGAGAGCCAGTTCCTCAGGCCAGGACTCTGCTGTCTATCTTCATCTTAACAACAAAGGACACTCATTTCAGGATTGCAACGTACGCATTGTAGCCAGAGAGGATCGTAGGTATGAGCGAGGAGTTAAAGAAGCCATTTTTGTCAACCTGGAACGGCCATCACTGAACAGAGCTGGGGGTCTAAGACATCATTTATCAGCCACCTACAATGCAGTCCTTGGCACACTTCCCAGGCAACTGAATACACACCAAAACCCAGCTGTTTTCAGTGACTCACAGGAGGACAGAGAGAACCAGCAATCTATTGATCACCCTAACAACTCTTGAGGCTGTTCACACCCAGCCCCCATTGATCCACACCAACAGGATGGCTCAACGACACCTTAGGATTGCTTTTCATCCATGACAGGATAAATACCTGATACTCCCTATTACTCAGACAGAACTGAAGAAGCCTTTTGGATGAGAGGTGAAACGTCTTCAAGAATCTTGAAGCAAGTCCAGTTGCTCTCTTTTACCACCCACAGTTTACTATGACCTGGATGACTGAGAATCTTCACAGGGTGACTTTAATCACTCCAACTTGAAGACAGTACTTCCCAGACTACATCAACATGTTACCTGCCACACAAGAGGAAATAAGACACTGGATCATGTTTACTCCAACATAGCTGGAGCTTACAAACTTACACCCCTTCCCATATAGGACAGTCAGATCACCTTTCTCTGTTTCTCACCCCTAAGTATTTACCACTCATCCAACATGTGAAACCCATAATAAAGACAATAAAAGTGTGGCCAGAGGGGACAGACTCTGTGCTGCAGGACCAATTCAAACACACAGACTGGAATATGTTTGCCATTCAAGCAACCTGTCACTCCCACACAGACATTGGGAGCTCCGCTTCCTCTGTACTGTACCACATCACCACCACCATAGACAGCGTCACCACCCAGAAAATGATCACCTTGTACTCAAATCAGAAACCCTGGATGAACAGAAATGTCTGTCTACTGCTGAAAGCCCACAACACTGCCTTCAGATCAGGAGATGTACAAGCTTATAGTACAGCCAGAGCTGACTTGAAGCGTGGCATCAAAAAGGCCAAGCACTGCTACAAACAGAAGGTTGAGGAGCATTTCTCCAATTCCAACCCCCGACGTATGTGGCAAGGCATTCAGGTCATCAGTGACTACAAGTCCAACAACCCTTCCCCCCATCCTCTGACATCTCCTTTCTCAATGAGCTCAACAATTTCTATGCTCAGTTTGAGAAGGAGAACCAGGAGTCTGCATCCAGGGCAAGGCTGACTACAGCCCACCAACCCCTAACACTCTCCCCCATTGATGTTAAAGCAGTGCTGAGCAGGATCAATCCACATAAAGCTGCAGGCCCTGATGGCATCCCCGGACGTGTGCTCAGGGCATGTGCTGGGGAGCTGGCAGGGGTCCTGACGGACTTATTCAACATGCCTTTGGTCCATGCTGTCCTTCCGACCTGCTTCAAGACCACCTCCATCATGCCAGTACCAAAACACTCCACTCCAACATGTCTCAACGATTACAGTCCAGTAGCACTCACCCCCATCATTACAAAGTGTTTAGAGCAGCTGGTCCTGACACATCTCAAATCCCGTCTTCCCCCCACCCTGGACCCCCACCAATTTGCATACCACAAGAACAGGAGAACAAAAGATGCAGTCTTCCTAGCACTGCACTCTGTCCTCTCGCACCTGGATAATGGCAACACATACGCCAGAATACTGTTCATAGACTTCAGTTCAGCATTTAACACTGTCATCCCCTCTAAGCTCATCACCAAACTCACAGATCTGGGCAACATCTGCAACTGGTTGTTGGATTTTCTAACTAACAGGCCCCAGCATGTTCGTTTAGACCATCACTGCTCCTCCACCCTCATCCTAAACACCGGCGTACCACAAGGCTGTGTAATGAGCCCGTTCCTCTACTCCCTTTTTACTCATGACTGCAGACTTGTACATTACACTAACACCATCATCAAATTTGTGGATGACACCACAGTGATAGGCCTCATCAAGGACAATGATGAGTCAGCCTACAGGGAAGAGGTGGACCGCCTGGCTGTGTGATGCAGCAAGAACAACCTGCTGCTCAACACCAATAAGACCAAGGAGCTCATTGTGGACTTCAGGAGGAATGCTGACACACACATACAACCATCCACATCAACAGTGCAGCAGTGGAGCGTGTGACCAGCTTCAAATTCCTGGGGATCCACATCTCACAGGACCTCACCTGGACAACCAACTGCTCCAACTTGGTCAAGAAGGCTCACCAGCATCTCTTTTTATTGAGGACTCTGAAGAAAAACCACCTCTCTTCAGACATCCTGGTGAACTTCTACCATTGTACCATCAAGAGCATCCTAACCAACTGTATTACAGTGTGGTATGGGAACTGCTCTGTCTCGGACCGGAAGGCACTGCAGAGGGTGATGAAGATCGCCCAGCATGTCATGGGAGCCTCACTTCCTGCTATTGAGGATGTCTACAGGAAGCGATGTCTCAGGAGAGCCATAAACATCAACAAAGACTCCTGCCATCCAGCACACAAACTGTTCAATCTCCTGCCCTCTGGAAGGCACTACAGGAGCCTTCGGACCAAAACCACCAGGTTCAGGAGCACTTTTTTTCCTTCAGCTGTCTCACTGCTGAACTCCACCCCCCCCATCCCCCCCCTCCACACACACACACACACACACACACACTCATCAACACCCCCCCAAACAAACTGAATTGACTTGAACTGACTTCATTGCACTATCACTATTTGCACTACTGTTTATTCATACCGTGTTTTGTATATACTGCAAATATCTATGTATCATACCATTGCACTACAGTTCATTCATATTACACATTTTGAACATACTGTAAATATGTATCATATAATTATACCATTCCATACCCTGTAATTCCTATACATTTATATTTATGTATATTACACTTACAGTGGGGCAAAAAAGTATTTAGTCAGTCACCAATTGTGCAAGTTCTCCCACTTAAAAAGATGAGAGAGGCCTGTAATTTTCATCATAGGTATACCTCAACCATGAGAGACAAAATGAGAAAAAAAAATCCAGAAAATCACATTGTCTGATTTTTCATTTGCAAATTATGGTGGAAAATAAGTATTTGGTCAATAACAAAAGTTCATCTCAATACTTTGTTATATACCCTTTGTTGGCAATGACAGAGGTCAAACATTTTCTGTAAGTCTTCACAAGGTTTTCACACACTGTTGCTGGTATTTTGGCCCATTCCTCCATGCAGATCTCCTCTACAGCAGTGATGTTTTGGGGCTGTCGCTGGGCAACACGACTTTCAACTCCCTCCAAAGATTTTCTATGGGGTTGAGATCTGGAGACTGGCTAGGCCACTCCAGGACCTTGAAATGCTTCTTATGAAGCCACTCCTTTGTTGCCCGGGCGGTGTGTTTGGGATCATTGTCATGCTGAAAGACCCAGCCACGTTTCAACTTCAATGCCCTTGCTGATGGAAGGAGGTTTTCACTCAAAATCTCACGATACATGGCCCCATTCATTCTTTCCTTTACACGGACCAGTCGTCCTGGTCCCTTTGCAGAAAAACAGCCCCAAAGCATGATGTTTCCACCCCCATGCTTCACAGTAGGTATGGTGTTCTTTGGATGCAACTCAGCATTCTTTCTCCTCCAAACACGACAAGTTGAGTTTTTACCAAAAAATTCTATTTTGGTTTCGTCTGACCATATGACATTCTCCCAATCCTCTTCTGGATCATCCAAATGCTCTCTAGCAAACTTCAGATGGGCCTGGACATGTACTAGCTTAAGCAGGGGGACACGTCTGGCACTGCAGGATTTGAGTCCCTGGCAGCGTAGTGTGTTACTGATGGTAGCCTTTGTTACTTTGGTCCCAGCTCTCTGCAGGTCATTCACTAGGTCCCCCCGTGTGGTTCTGGGATTTTTGCTCACCGTTCTTGTGATCATTTTGACCCCACGGGGTGAGATCTTTCGTGGAGCCCCAGATCGAGGGAGATTATCAGTGGTCTTGTATGTCTTCCATTTTCTAATAATTGCTCCCACAGTTGATTTCTTCACACCAAGCTGCTTACCTATTACAGATTCAGTCTTCCCAGCCTGGTGCAGGTCTACAATTTTGTTTCTGGTGTCCTTTGACAGCTCTTTGGTCTTGGCCATAGTGGAGTTTGGAGTGTGACTGTTTGAGGTTGTGGACAGGTGTCTTTTATACTGATAACGAGTTCCAACAGGTGCCATTAATACAGGTAACGAGTGGAGGACAGAGGAGCCTCTTAAAGAAGAAGTTACAGGTCTGTGAGAGCCAGAAATCTTGCTTGTTTGTAGGTGACCAAATACTTATTTTACTGAGGAATTTACCAATTAATTCATTAAAAATCCTACAATGTGATTTCCTAGATTCTTTCCCCCCATTCTGTCTCTCATAGTTGAAGTGTACCTATGATGAAAATTACAGGCCTCTCTCATCTTTTTAAGTGGGAGAACTTGCACAGTTGGTGGCTGACTAAATACTTTTTTGCCCCACTGTATGTTATTTACTTCTATGCACTTCTGGTTAGATGCAATCTGCATTTTGTTTCCTTGTACCTGTGACATGTGCAATGACAAAGTTGAATCTAATCTAATCTAATAATGGTGGTCACACCCTCAATCTAATACTAACATTCGGGTTAAACATAGAAAATATAGTCACACTTCCACAGTCTGAAGTTATCTCAGATCATTATCTCATCTCATTCAAAATATGTCTGAGTAATAATCTATGCACCTCACCACGCGACTGTATTAAACGTACATTCACGGCAACTACTGCACCGAGCTTTATAAATGATCTCCCAGAGTTATCAACTTTGACTGAATCACTGTCAGCCCCTGCAGAACTTGATCAGGCAACTGAATGCTTAGAGTCAATGTTCTGCTATACTTTAGATAATGTAGCTCCTCTTAAAAGTAAAATGATCAGAGACAAAAAATTAGCACCCTGGTATAATGATGACACTCGCACTTTAAAACAGACCACTCAAAAATTGGAACATAAATGGCATCAAACAAAATTGGTAGCATTCAAATTCGTGTGGAAGGAGAGCTTCCTGAAGTATAGAAAAGCTCATAGTACTGCTAGATCAACATATCTCTCCTCCCTAATAGAAAATAACAAAAATAATCCTAGATTCCTATATAATACTGTAGCAAAATTAACCAGGAATAAGTCCACTATAGACACACGCACACCTGCAGTATGTAGTAGCAACGACTTCATGATTTTTTTTTAATGACAAAATTGAGAATATCTGACAAAAAATTCAAACTACTAATTTAATGTCAGACAATGTAAGTGACCCTGTAGTTAACAATATAACTGTATCAGATCAGCAATTAGAATGTTTTACTCCCCTTAGAGAAACTCAATTACTTTCATTAATCTCGGCATCAAAAGCCTCAACTTGCGTACTAGATCCCTTACCTACAGTACACATCTATTCAAACAGATAATACCTGAAGTAATTGAACCGCTTCTAAAAATAATAAATTCTTCTCTTAGGATTGGCTATGTACCCAAATCCTTTAAACTAGCAGTTATCAAACCCCTGATTAAAAAACCTGACCTCGATCCCTGTCAGTTGTCCAATTATCGGCCAATATCAAACCTCCCCTTCATCTCCAAGATCCTTGAAAAAGCTGTGGCACAGCAGTTATGCTCATATTTACGTAGGAATAACATCCATGAAATGTATCAGTCAGGATTGAGACCTTATCATAGCACAGAGACAGCTCTGGTTAAAGTAGTAAATAACCTACTGTTGGCGTCTGATCAGGGCTGTGTCTCGCTGCTTGTGTTGCTTGACCTTAGTGCAGCATTTGATACCATTGGTCATTCCATTCTTCTGGATAGACTAGAAAATGTTGTGGGAGTTAAGGGAACGGCCCTCTCCTGGCTCAGCTCTTATTAAACTGATGGCTATCAGTATGTTGATGTAAATGGTGATTTTTCTAGACATACTGAGGTAAAGTGTGGTGTTCCACAAGGTTCTGTCTTGGGTCCACTGCTTTTTTCTTTATATATGTTACCTCTGGGTGATATTATTCGTAAACATTGTATTAGTTTCCACTGTTATGCTGATGACACACAGTTGTATGTTTCTGCAAAACCTGATGAGAGACACCAGCTTAATAGAATTGAGGAATGTGTGAAGGACATTAGACACTGGATGCTTATTAACTTCCTTCTGCTTAACTCTGACAAGACTGAAGTACTTGTACTCGGACCACATGCAGCTAGACGTAAGTTTTCTGATTACACAATAACTCTGGATGGCCTTTCTGTTTCTTCACATGCAGCAGTAAAAGACCTCGGAGTGATTATTGACCCCAGTCTTTCATTCGAAACTCACATTGATAACATTACCCGGATAGCTTTCTTTCATCTCAGAAATATTGCTAAGATAAGAAATTTAATGTCACTACACGATGCAGAAAAACTAGTTCATGCTTTTTTTACCTCCAGATTGGATTATTGTAATGCTTTACTGTCTGGATGTTCCAATAAGTGCATAAACAAGCTCCAGTTAGTTCAAAATGCAGAGTCCTTACTACACAGTAAAATCCCGTGTTGAATTAACACCCAGAGTGTTGATTTAACACCCTACTGTGTTTATATATGTCCAATTGGACACAAATGAACTCTGAAAGTGTTAATTCAACACTGGGGAATTTGCTGTGTAGAACTAGAAAATATGACCACATCACCCCTGTCTTATCCACACTGCATTGGCTCCCAATCAAATTTCGTATTGATTATAAAATACTACTATTGACCTTTAAAGCACTGAATGGTCTCGCACCACAGTCCCTGAGTGAACTTCTGGTCCTTTATGACCCGCCACACCTACTTAGATCAAAAGGTGCAGGCTATCTGCTGGTACCTCGTATAGTGAAGGCTACATCAGGGGGCGGAGCCTTTTCTCATAAAGCCCCACAGTTATGGAACAGCCTTCCAAGTAGTGTTCGGGAATCAGACAGTCTCAGCATTTAAGTCTCGGCTGAAAACATATCTGTTTAGTCAAGCCTTTTGTTAATGGTGTTTATTAGGTAAAGGAGTAGATCTGGAGGGTCCTCAGACATAGAGTGTTTTGGTAAACTGGGATGTATGGACGCTGTCAATTCCCCACTTGCTTGCTCACTCGAGTTTGTTGACGGTGTAGTAGCTGGCTGCTTTATGCCCCGGGGCTCCCTCATTCCTGTGTTACTTTCTAGCTCTCCCCTTTTAGTTATGCTGCCATAGTTAGTTTTGCCAGAGTCCCTGCTTGTACTCAGCACAAAATGTATACTGTTCCTACTTATTCAGGTGACATTGGGCATACCTAACAACCTGTTTTCTATCTCTCTCTCTCTCACTCCCCCCCCCCCAAATCTGTACCTCTGAGTTACATGTCAATCCTGGGATCGAGATGCTGACCTCTTCTGCTCCTCGGACCTGCCTGATCCATCCTGATGCCCTATGCCTGGTTGGAGTCTCATCACATCACTCCTGTGGAGGATGGCCCCATTTGGACAGTTGAAAGTCACACTTGGAGGATGCTCTGGACACTTACAAAGAGGTTGAGGTATAACATCAACGAAACTGACTTCATGTTAAAACTGTTAATGTTATAGTCATGTTGTCTGTTGTTGCCAAAATGAGGATGGGTTCCCTTTTGAGTCTGGTTCCTCTTGAGGTTTCTTCCTCATGTTGTCTGAGGGAGTTTTTCCTTGCCACCGTCAACACAGGCTTGCTCATTGGGGATACCGTAGATTAGGGATAAAATTAGCTCATGTTTTAAGTCATTCAAATTCTGTAAAGCTGCTTTGTGATAATGTTTATTGTTAAAAGCACTATACAAAGAAACTTGACTTGACTAACAGTAGAAAAAGATCTGATGTGATTTATCTTTTTTTTTTTTTTTTTTTTACATTGCAAACACCTGCAGATTTAACAGGGGTGTGTAGTGTAGATTTTTATATCGACTGTATTGGTTATTAAACTAGAAAATATAAGAGAGTGAAAATGGGCCTCATTCACCAAGCTGGATACGAATGAATTTATTTGTAAAGAAATTTGGCGTTGATAACAATTTCATGGTAGTTGGCTCCTGGAAGATTTTGTGCATACTACATTTAGGATGAGTCATTAGAGACCAGTATTATATTTTCCATCTCACTCAATTCACACCTAATTAAATTTTTCTGTAATATGTATCCAGATTTTTGCTCACGTTGTTATTAGAAAAATAATATCTTCTTTTACTGGTCAAAATAACTTCCACTTCTTCCTCTGAGAAATTCCTTTTCTTTTACAGTTTGTTTAGACATCATTTCATGCTTTCAGTTCTATATGAGCTTAACTTTTATGGAATTTTGTGGGCGTCACTAAGGCCTTATGTGACTTCTGGTGCAGAGAGACTTAAGGTTAAGGTAAGGTGGGCGTCACTAAATACAAATGAGCTGTGGTGTGTACATGCTTTATACTGCTGTAAGATGAATCATTATTCATCAACATACGCATGTGAGTATGAAGAAAATCAGCTCTAACAATCCTTTTGTAAATCTAGAAGAAATTTTTAGTTCGGCTTGTCTTACAGCGGCACGGTGGTGTAGTAGTTAGCACTGTCGCCTGACAGCAAGAAAATTCTGGGTTCGAGCCCAGTGGCCAACGAGGGCCTTTCTGTGTGGAGTTTGCATGTTGTCTGCATGGGTTTCCTCCGGGTGCTCCTGTTTCCCCCACAGTCCAAAGACATGCAGGTTAGGTTAACTGGTGGCTCTAAATTGACCGTAGGTGTGAATGTGAGTATGAATGGTTGTTTGTCTCTATGTGTCAGCCCTGTGATGACCTGGCGATTTGTCCAGGGTGTACCCTGCCTCTCATCCATAATCAGCTGGGATTGGCTCCAGCTTGCCCGTGACCCTGCACAGGATAAGTGGTTATGGATAATGGATGGATGGTTTGTCTTCCACAAACATTTACACTCTTCTTCTTCTTTTGGTTGCTCCCATTAGGGGTCGCCACAGCAGATCATCATAATCCGCATATTTGATTTGGCATTGGTTTTTACACCAGATGTCCTTCCTGACACAACCCTCCCCAATCTATCCAGTCTCCGGACCAGCACTAAGTCTGCACTGGCTTGCGCAACCTCAGTGGCTGGGTATTTTACCTAATCCGCATGTCTTTGAACTGTAGTGGAAACTGGAGCATCCGGAGGAAACCCACACAGACATGGGGAGAACATGCAAGCTCCACACAGAAAGACCATGACGTTCAAAGCCAGAGCCTTCTTGTTGTGAGGCGACAATGCTAACCACTACATCACCGTGACGCCACAAACACCTAACTAACTCACACAAACACTGACACACTGCTTTACTGAAAGACTGATGAATTAGGTCAAATAATTAAACACACACACACACACACACACACACACACACACACACAAGCACTAAACTCACCATTTTGTAATCTCTCCTTGTGGCAGAAGAAGTAGATGGTTGTGGATGGAGGTTGAGGACCAGTGCATTAGTTTTAATGAAGTGCTTTTTCTGAGGTTTCTCCAGATTATGTATATCATCCTGGGGTTCTGCTTCCCTCTTCTTCATCTCCAAAACCTGAACCAAGAAACATGACAAGAAGTTTCAATAATGCAAGATTAGTAAACATTTGTTTGTTTTTTCAGTTGAAATATGTTGGTAGTGGGGTAGTATATTTGCACTGACTACCAAATCCTTGATCGAGTGGCATCAATTTATATCTGAATGCCTGATGGACAAACTGATGGACATACTGTGATGGGATCAGCAAACCACCCCACAATTGTTGTTGCTGCAAAGTCTAATGATAAGCCTCAAAAGGACGGATTTAATCAGAAATGACCAATGATGCCCAAGGACTATGTGAAACGGATCTGAGCATGTTGAAAGTGAACATCAGAGGCCATAGGTGAACTGTCTAACTTGTGCCATCAGCTTAAGCCAACTATCGTTGTTGCGATTGAGTCATTCCTGGACTCCACAGTGAAGAATGGAGCTGAATGCATTACCATTCCTGGATATTCTCTTTGCTGCCGCAGAGACAGACCTAACTCATCATACAATGGAATTATTGTCGACAGTCTTGAAGGAATTGCGATCTTCTATGACAAGGACCTAGACCCCCCAGACCTGGAACTGATGTGGGTCTCAGTGGCTCTTAAAACTCAGTAGCTACAAATTGCTGCAGTCTATAGACCACCAAGCAGCAACAGTTATATCATCAACTACCTAGATACCAACACCCTACCCAAACTGACCGATTTCAGTGCCCAAACTGTGGTCCTACATGGAGACTTCAATGTCCACTACAAAGACTGGCTTGGCAGTCGTACAACAGATGCAGCCAGCCGGAGTATGCTAGAGTTCTCCAGCGCTCTTGGGTTGAAGCATATCTTCACCAAACCAACAAGCTCCTTGACCTGGTACTGACTGATGTCACTTTAACTGCTAAATCTCTTGCAAGACTAGGAACATCTGACCACAACCCTGTACTAGTCAAGCTAGATGTGCCCATCTACAGGGATACGCCCTACAGATGAAGGTTTGCTGTTACAATAAGGCAGACTACTGGGGCATGAGAGGACACTTTTTTTTTTTTCTGTAGACTGGTTGAGAGTCTTCCAAACCAATGACCCTGAACAAGCTTGCAGTGGAGCACTTGCATGTGACGTCACAGCCGATCCAGATTGTGACAGATGCCATCGTGTCGGTCAAACGCCATATTCCGCCTTCTACTTCTACTTCTGGTTCTACTTCTGCTTTTACTTCTACCTTTTCTTCTGGAAAACCCTACTATATACAATTCTACTACAACGGCTGCGGCTACAAGCTCTCCCTACCTGTGCACATTTTTTATGTTTTTTGTGTGTATTTTTGCGTGTTGTTCGTCTGTACCGGACTTCAATATCCACTACAACCGTATGGACTTACTGGACATTGGTTTCCAGCAGAAAATGACGGTTTGTAGTGATTTCCATCGCATGCACAACATTCCGGATGAGAGAAAAAAAAAAAAACATTCCAGACGAGATGGCGAGACCAGCGGGGTCTCCTTGGATTGTTATTGGAAGCAAAGCGAAGGAGGCGGTGCCGGGAGCCGAAGCAAAAGCGAGGCTACAGGCAGAGCCGGCCTGTTGACTAAGCTCAGAAAACAGCTACTCAAACCTCCACTGCCAAGCCTCTACCTCTCCAACACCAGATCCATGTAAACAAGACGGACGATTTGGAATTACCTTATTCTATTCTATAATCGGCTGGTCAGTGCTATACTCAATACTTAAGTGACTTACCCATCCAATGAGGATTATTTTCTTGTTTACAAGATGCCACATCTGAGTCACTGACAAATCCTGAATTTCTGTAAAGATAACTGTCCAGAGATTTATAGGCACGCAGTGCTTCACCACTGAACAGCGAGGGAAAGTTAATGAGGTAATCATACACGTCCGGGTATTCCGCTGGCAGTTCAAAATCCGGTCGTGAAAACTCCATCCGGTAAGCCATAAGGGTCACAAATCTGTAGATCGTTTATTTTAGACATATATCTAGTTATCTGTTCATTAGAAAAATGAGCCGTGTAGTCCGTCGGTTGAAATTGATCCATTCTGTACACGAGTGCAGCAGTATTCAGCTGTGTTTTTGACCGACAAGATGGGGGTTGTGTACTTTCCGGTCACGTGACTGCAAGATCTCTGTAGTGTTACCACCATCATTTGTGATGCTATGGATATCTTTGTTTGAAATTTGTCACCAATAAAACCTGCAACAAAGTGTGGTTTGATGACTTCCAAGAAAGCTGCAACTGGGAAACAATGGCTGTTCAAGAAATTTAAGAAAAACAACACAGGTAAAAACAAAGACAAGTTTTCAAAATTCATGAAGGAATACTATCAAGTTGAGAAACAAGCAAAAAGAAGACACAGCAATAAACTAAGAGATGAACTCTCAGATGGAAGCCTCAGTAGCAAAAACTGTGTTACTCTTTCTGGCAGAAAAGCCAGGGCTGACATACTGGTGTTAAAAGACCAGAGCCATATCTCTACCATGGCAAAGGAGAAGGCTGAAAAGCTAGCCCAGACTTTCTCCAAGAAATATCAACTTGAGAAGGCAGAAGAGTCTGCTCCAGAAGTGCCAAGGACTACTTCACACAACAAGGACAACATAGTCTTCAAACCTAAGGATATCAGGAAGCTCTTGTGTAAATTAAAACCAGACAAAGCTATTGGTCCTGATGAGGTTCTTACCAGAGTATTGAAAGAGTGCTGCACTGAGCTCACAAGCCCATTCAGCTGTCTATTTGAACTGTGCTTCGGACATGGAGTGTTTCCAAGCCAATGGAAGTGTGCCTCAGTCATTCCAATCCACAAGAGGGATTCAAAGTCCAACCCGTCCATGTACCACCCTATCTCCCTTCTTAGTATAGGGTAAATTTGGGGATAAATTAGGGATAAAATTAGCTCATGTTTGAAATCTTTAATTTTCTGTAAAGCTGTTTTGTGACAATGTCTGTTGTTAAAAGTGCTGTACAAATAAACTTGACATAGTAACATCAGCAAAGTTATGGAGGAAGTAGTACAGACTCAGCTTCAGAAGTACCTACTGCAGAACCACCTCATCTCAGACAGGCAGTTTGGATTCAGACCTCATCGTAGCACAGCTGACATTCTTAAAATATTTTTTTTCAGCAATGGTCTGATGCCTTGGACAGAGGCTATGAAGTGCGTCTTATCTGGACATCAAGAGTGCTTTTGACCAGGTGTGACATCATGGACTCTGTTCCAAACTCAAAAAGAAGGGAGTCTCTGGCAAGCTATTGACCTGGATTTCAAGCTACTTCTCTAACTGTTCTATCAAAGTGGTTCTATCTGGTCAGTCCTCAACTACTACATCCATGAACGTTCCTGTTCCCCAGGGCTCCATTTTGGGACCTCTGCTGTTCTCAGTCTACACTGATGACCTGGGAGATGAATGTGAGAATACCCTATATCTGTACGCAGATGAATCCACCTTATACTGTGTAATCAGAACAGGTGATGACAGCAGAGCTGCTACTGCAAGCCTAAACAGGGATCTGGAGAGAAGAACTGGGCAGACAAATGGAAAGTGACCTTTGAGCAAGCTAAGTGCAAAGCATTGACCACCTCTAGAAAGAGGAATCCAACAAGGTCAGATCTATTCTTCGGCAACACCAAACTGGCAGAAAAAGCTGAGCTGGAAATCCTGGGAGTTACTATTAATAACAAGTTCATTAATAACAAGCTCACCTGGACCAAGCATATCTCCAACATTGCAGCACACACACACTCATCTCACCATTTTGTAATCTGTCCTTGTGGCAGAAGAAGTGGATCGTCGTGGATGGAGGTTGAGGTCCAGCCCATTACTTTTAATGAGGCACTTTTTCAGAGGTTTCTCCAGATCATGTACATCATCCTGGGGTTCTGCTTCCCTCTTCTTCTTTTCCTCCAAAACCTGAATCAAGAAACATGACAAGAAGTTTCAATAATGCAAGATTGGGAAAAAATTTGTTTGTTTTTTTAAACTTGAAATGTGTTAGTTGGTATAAATCACATTAACAGTAGAAAAATATCTGTGATTTATCACAGTTTCTTTTTTTTTCTTTTTTTTACACTGCAGACACCTGCAGTTTAACAGGGGTGTGTAGTGTAGACTTTTATGTCTGCTGTATACTTTGTTGGTCAGGTCAGCAAGCTTGATATTCAGACATCATGATCAGTAAGACTGACTGCTACCAGGCACCCAAGAACAAAATCTTCCAAGTCTGAATTACTAAAAACAAGAAATGAACTGCAGCAGCACACTCGTGAATTAAAGAACCGATGGTGGAAAACAAAGCAGCAAAGCTTCAGGAATTAGCAGACAAATGGAACTCAAAAGCTTTCTTTGCCGCAGTGAAGGCTGTCTATGGTCCCAGTACATATGGTTCAACCCCACTGCGAACTGCAGATGGAACTCTGGTAAAGGACCCTGCATTAGTATAGACATGTTGGAGGGAGCATTTCTACAACTTACTGAATCGTGAAGCTGAGGTTGACTAGACAGCCATTAGCAAGTGGAGACAAGTTCCAATCAAATATGGACTTGCAGTTCCACCCACACTTGAAGAAGTTTACCTAGCTATTAAGTCATAGAAGAATGGCAAAGCATCTGTGCCAGATGGAATTCCAACCGAAGCATTGAAGCATGGTGGCCCAGAAGTGGCTCAGCGCCTCTACAGCCTTATACAGAGTATTTGGAATGAGGAACATGCACCTGCTGACCTGAAAGATGCACCGATAGTTGCAATTTATTTAAAAAAAAGGTGATAAAGCTGATTGTGTCAATTACTGAGGTATCTCACTGCTATCAACTGTGACAGAATGGCCCTCTGTCAAAGTGCATTTTTATTTATTTTTTTATTTAATGTCATGTTTCCATTCACACCCATGCGCTCATTTCATTTATATACTGTAACTTTACAAGAAATCAGTAGTTTTTTTCCTCTTTCTTAATTGTCTGACCAATCACAAGTGGCCTAGTACGACACGGCAGGTCACGGTCTTTGGACAAAACAGGAAGTGAAACATCAAACTGTGGTGAGAGTTACCATGAACGGCACACCAGTGCGTGTGGCTGAGGAGCCAGTTTTAGTATTCGGAAGAAGAGTTTCAGGGGCGTCTTTTGGATGGATTTTACCGCTCGTGGTGGAATACGGGACTGGGATTTCTAAGAAGTAGAACGGACAGATTGGGAAATTGCACAGGTACCATAATAGGAAGCGCAACTGTTTTTTTGCCTGGCTTACCTTGGTTCCTTCAAAATCATTCCCCCAGATCTCTGCTCTCACACCCGGCCTCCAACAAAATTGCCAGCCTCTCTACATTACTCTCCTGGCTACTTTCCTCCCGGGTCACACACATGGCCGACCCCCTGCTCTAACCCCACCCCCACATGCCTGCTTATAAAAGCATACACCTTCACCCACCCACAGTAAACCAACATTTTGTTTGTTCGTTTGTTTGTTTCATTTGACTGTTTATTTTGTTGATTTTTGTTTGTTGCTTCAGTTTATGGAAGACTGGAACCCAGCGAACTGAGTTTTCTAAATACACTAAAACAAAATTTATTCTGTGTCCTGTGCTATGTTGTATTTTAATGCTTTAAGAGGATTTTGGTAACGGGGATGTTTTTTTGACTTGTGGCAATCTTTCACTGCCTGGCGCCCAACTTAAATAAATAAATAAATAAATAAACTAACTTTCGAAGACAAACACCACCGTTACACAACCATTAGTAAAGTGTTTGCCAAGAAGATACTGAACCGGCTCAGTCAAATTGCAGAGGAGGTTCTACCAGAAACACAATGCAGCGTTTGACCTGGAAGAGGCACCATCGACATGATATTTGCCCTACAGCAAGTGCAAGAAAAGTGTAGAGAACAAAGAACTCCCCTCAATATAGCCTTTTTTGACCAGTGTAAGGCTTTTGATTCAGTCAATAAAGAAATCTTATGGGTGATCCTAAGGAAGTATGACTGTCCAGATAAATTGATCACAATGAATCACCTGCTTCAAGACAAGATGACTGCCTCTGTACTATGTGCAGGTGAGCAAGTGGAACCATTTCCTCTGAAAGTGGGTGTCAAACAGGGCTGCGTATTAGCCCCCACATTGTTTGCTCTCTGTGTGGGTGCTGTCTTGCAATTAGCACAGCCTCAACTGAGAAATTGTGGAATTAAAATAGATTACCGATATGATGGCAACTTGTTCAATCTGTGCTGGCTACAGGCCAAAACAAAGGTGATTACAGTCTCAGTTGTGGAACTCCAACACGCTGATGACGCTGCAGCCTGCTTGACATCAGAAGCCAGAGAATTACAGATGCATTTGCAGAAGCCTACAGCAGTCTCAGACTATCATTAAACTGCACCAAAACGGAAGTAATGTTTTGGAACCTGTTTATGGTACCACCACCTCAGCTGTCACTCAACCTGAAATTACTGTGGATGGAACTGTCCTTAAGGTAGTCTTGCACTTTAAGTACCTTGGTAGCTATGTAGCCAGTGATGTTTCCCTTGATTGTGAGATTAATGACAGGATCAGTGCTGCTGCAACAGCTTCTGGCAAGCTACGTAAGTGTGTTTTCAATAATCACAAACTTGAGCTCAACACCAAGATACAAGTCTATTAAGCTATCATCACACCTACACTTTTGTATGGTTCCGAAACTTGGACTACATACCAATATCAAGTAAAACAGCTAGAGAAATTTCACCAAAGATACTTATGTAGAATCCTGAACATCAAGTGGTATGATTGTTTCACCATCACAGAGGTTCTGGATTGGTGTTCTGTGACAAGCATTAAGGCTATGCTACAGCAGAATAGATTACAATGGTATGACTACATGGCTAGAATGGATGCACATCATCTACCTGAACAGCTTCTCTTTGGTCAGCTATCTACAGGAACCAGAAGCATCGGCGCTTCAAAGAAGAGATTTAAGGATGTCCTAAAAAGGACCTTCAAAGACTATGAGATTGGTAATTGGGCCACAAACCCATTAGATAGATTGGAGTGGAGGAGAATGGTTTGTGATGGTGTGAGGACCTTTGAAAAGAAGAGGCGGTTGGCTGAGGAAGAGAGACGAGCCAGACGCAAGGCTGCTGAGGCACTAAAACTAGGACAATCTCCTGGGTAGATGTCCGCACAGATGCCATATGGACTACCATGCTCGTGTTGAGCGGCAGTGATGATGATGAAGATGATGATGATGATACTGTATTGGCTGTTAATTTAAAGAAAATAACAGAGGGACAACAGGCCTCATTCACCAAGCTGGATACAAATGAATTTATTTGTAAAGGAATTTGGTGTTGATGACAATTTCATGGTAGTAGGCTCCTGGAAGATTTTGTGCATACTACATTTGCGATGAATCATTAGAGACCAGTATTATATGAAGAAAATCAGCTCTAACAATGCTTTTGTAAATCTGGCAGATGATTTTTCATTCAGTTTGTCTTACACAAACATTTACACACTTCTCCTTTCGGCTGCCTCCATTAGAGGTCTGCACAGCAGATCATCACGATCTGCATATTTGATTTGGCATAGGTTTTTGCACTGGATGCCCTTCCTGATGCAACCCTCCCAAATCTACCCAGGCTTGGGACCAGCACTAAGTCTGCACTGGCTTGTGCAACACTAGTGGCTGGGGATTTTACTTAATCTGCATGTCTTTGAACTGTCAGGGAAACGAAAGCACCTGGAGGAAACCCACATTCATGGGGAAAACATGCAAACTCCACACAGGAAGGCCCCTGTTGGCCATGAGGTGTGAACTTGGAACCTTCTTGCTGTGAGGCAACAGCACTAACCACTGCACCACTATGACACCATAAAAACCTAACAAACTAACATGCATACATACATTTACAAACTGCTTTACTGAGACACAGATGAATGAGTTCAAATAAATAACCAGAACATCAAGGACATAGTAGCTCATCTGGCCTCCCATCAAAACAGCCATGACTACCAAAAGATAAAACAGAACTGAAATGTGACAATATAAAAGAGGTCCAAACTCCACGACAAATTATTTACAACAGGAAACTCAACAAAGGACAAAATTTTGTTCCCCGAGGGAAGCTCTACCCAAAACATCAATCAGAACTGAAATAGGGTGAGAACTGTGAGAGAAGATACAATTCTAGTCAGAAGTCCCAAAATTCATGACGTTGACCTAATTAGCAGTTTGTTAGCAAAAATTTGATAATACGATGACCAAATGTTGTACAGAATGACTAGTTCTTTCAAACAAAACAATCAGAACTGAACTTCACTGAGAACTGAGGGAGGAGATATGATTTAACTGAAAATAAACAAAGTTGTAAACAAATTCTTTACAACAGGAAAATCAACAAACAAATGATTAAGTTGTGTTCCTCATGGGAAGATCGACCCAAAACATCGATCAGGGGTGGGTTTTCCGAAAGCCTCTTAAGGCCAAGAGTGTCTTTATCTACCTCCTAAGATCCATTGTCAAGCTAACGTGGTTTTCCCGAACAACATCGTTGCCAAAGTAGTCCTTTAGTTTGCTCGGAATTTATGAGAGACCCGGACCGCTTGTTCAAAACAAAGAGCGACTTGCTCACAGCCGAACACACAAAATGTGCTGCGCCTCCGAGAGACTCTCTCTCACAGTCATCAGGAGAAACTGGTGTTGAATCTGCTGCTGGTGTTCAATTATTTTTCTTGTACATTGCAAGTACATTGAATTAATTATTAAATAAATATAGACGGGCGGCACGGTGGTGTAGTGGTTAGCGCTGTCGCCTCACAGCAAGAAGGTCCTGGGTTCGAGCCCCGGGGCCGGCGAGGGCCTTTCTGTGTGGAGTTTGCATGTTCTCCCCGTGTCCGCGTGGGTTTCCTCCGGGTGCTCCGGTTTCCCCCACAGTCCAAAGACATGCAGGTTAGGTTAACTGGTGACTCTAAATTGAGCGTAGGTGTGAATGTGAGTGTGAATGGTTGTCTGTGTCTATGTGTCAGCCCTGTGATGACCTGGCGACTTGTCCAGGGTGTACCCCGCCTTTCACCCGTAGTCAGCTGGGATAGGCTCCAGCTTGCCTGCAACCCTGTAGAAGGATAAAGCGGCTAGAGATAATGAGATGGGATGAGGGATAAATATAGACCCCTTCGCAGTAAACGTCATTCATACGTAAGAGGAAATTGCACGCGCAGCCTGGACCCAAAAAAGACTCAGCGACGGTAGAGACGAGAAGAAATATTTGGAAGAAATGCCTAGTTGTTGTGTTGTCGGGTGTCAGAATCGTAGCAGTGATGGGGTTAAAATGTACAGAATTCCAGCAGGATCTCACCCATTCCAAAAAAATCGCCGACGTCTATGACTACAAGCCATCAAACGTGTAGACTGGGATGAAAGTACCATCAAAACTGCGCGGGTTTGCAGCGCCCACTTCATCACAGGTAAGATCAGGCATTTATTAAATCTTTCTTTTTTATTCTTTCTAGTCTTCGTTTATTGATGTAGCAAAATACTTTGGTAACGTTTGTCTGATTAGCTGGGTCATAGTTACACAATGTAATGAATATTGTTAGCATGTTGCATGCAATTTTGTTTGTAGGAGAGTCTCGCTTGACTCAAGCAGTCCAGATTTTGTGCCATCATTATTTGCGTATGCCGAAAATCACAATTTTAAAGCAAGGATGGAAAGGTAAAATTGTGTGCCCTCACTCTAAATGCCAACTTACGTTGACTGCTCTAACCTAGCTCCCGCCCCATTCAGTTTCATTTCTGCTCTCTGCCTCTCGCTTTTTACGCAGCTCTGATTTCTCTTAGCTGCACTCTTTACACTATCATTCCTTTCATGCCATCACCTCCTGCAAATTGCTGTTTAGTGTTGGGATTTGCTGTTGTAGCTAAAGTCACATTGCCATCACATCACTGGCATAATTTAATTAAAACAATTTCAGTGTAAAACACGTTCTGTACATGCCCGCACATAACATAATCATATGCGTCTAAAGACTTGTAGGCACGAAGTTTTTCGTGGGTGTACACTGAAGTCTGGTCGATAAGGTACGAGTATATATCTGGCCATTGTATACCAGGGAACTTACTAACATCGCCCGTCCACTCTTTAATTAAATGCGGATCCGGTAGGCGATGTCCACTTGTTAGAGTTAACTTATTTATGTAGCATTCTCGATCTTGTAACGACAATTGTTTTGCATAATCTGACAGCTCATAATGCCGGTCTATGGGCAGCGCCATTGTTTCTGGGTCCAGGCTGCGCGCGCATCCTGGCAACAGTCGGTTTGTTTACAAACATGCGAAGGGGTCTATACGCAAAACATTATGAGTGTATTTCAATATGTTATGGAATTATGTCTGGCAGTAATTAAGTATAATTAAGTATATGTATTATGTATACTTACCTGGCAGGGGCAACACCATGATCAAGAAGGTGGTTTGCCCAAAGTGAGACTCAGCCATTGCACTCAGGCTGTGCTGACCTTTGTGAATTCCTCAAATGCAGGAATCTCAACTGCATAATTTCTGGTAGTGGGGGACTGCGTTCGCACTCTCCCCTTTCACATAATTATTTTGTTAAAAATAAATAAATAAATAAAGGGCGGCACAGTAGTGTAGTGGTTAGCAAGTTCTCCTCACAGCAAGAAGTTTTCGGGTTCGAACCCAGCGGCTGGTGAGAGCCTTTCTGTGCGGAGTTTGCATGTTCTCCCCGTGTCTGTGTGGGTTTCCTCTGGGTGCTCCGGTTTCCCCCACAATCCAAAGACATGCAGTTAGGTTGACGTGGTGCGGCCTTGGGCTGAGGTGCCCTTGAGCAAGGTACCGAACCCCTGACTGCTCCCCGGGCGCTCTAGTGTGGCTGCCCACTGCTCTGGGTGTGTGTGCACTTGTGTTCACTGCTTCAGATGGGTTAAATGCAGAGGATGAATTTCACTGTGCTTGAAGTGTGCATGTGACAAATAAAGGTTTCTTATGGATATCAGAATGTCACACTGATATTGGCACATTTTTTAATAAAATTTAACTCCATGAGGGAAATGATTATTGAATTTAGTGTCATAAATGGGGCGCCACGGTGGTGTAGTGGTTAGCGCTGTCGCCTCACAGCAAGAAGGTCCTGGGTTCGAGCCCCGGGGCCGGCGAGGGCCTTTCTGTGTGGAGTTTGCATGTTCTCCCCGTGTCCGCGTGGGTTTCCTCCGGGTGCTCCGGTTTCCCCCACAGTCCAAAGACATGCAGGTTAGGTTAACTGGTGACTCTAAATTGAGCGTAGGTGTGAATGTGAGTGTGAATGGTTGTCTGTGTCTATGTGTCAGCCCTGTGATGACCTGGCGACTTGTCCAGGGTGTACCCCGCCTTTCGCCCGTAGTCAGCTGGGATAGGCTCCAGCTTGCCTGCGACCCTGTAGAAGGATAAAGCGGCTAGAGATAATGAGATGAGAATGAGATGAGATGAGTGCCATAAATGAGACACATTTGTACACCTGTCATACTGTGTGTGTGTGTGTGTGCAAAAGAGAGAGAGTTTTTGATCTGTCTCTACCTAAGGAAGTATATATAAGAGGTCAATTCAACCTCCTTAGGTAGAGACAGATCAAACTTCTCTCTCTCTCTCTCTCTGCACATGCGCACTTATAAGGGAGAGCATTGCCCACTTGGCATTGTAGATAACAGTTGAAATTATCCTGACTGCATGTTTGGGTAACAGTGAAATGAGCGGGCACGGAGAACACGTACTTAATTATTTAGTTTATTATTTACTCATTCCTTCGTGTGAATGTTTATTTGTTTAATTAAAAAACACGCTTGGAATAAAAAATATTGCCCAAAAATGTAAAATAGTTTCAATTATTAATTACCACTTTATATATGTAATGCTTAATGACAATACATTAACATATTTTAAACACTTTATATTTCATTGTTTTTTGGTAAAAAATGAACGCCATGTGACTTCATGATCTGGACTTAGGCCCTGTCCACACGGCAACAGATTCAGGTGAATCCGATAAAATTCTTTATCATTTCGGCCTGGCGTCCACACGGCACCGGCGTTTTGGGTGCCCCAAAACGATATTTTTTTGAGAACGGTTTCCAGAGTGGAAAAATCTAGCAACGGCGCCGTTGCGAAGTTGTCTGGATGAGTAGAACGGATTTGTTTATGATGACGTCACAACCACATGACTAGAACAAGCAGCACTCACTCATTCACGCCGGGTAGAAGAAGGGGTTTATGCGCATGAGTCCTACTTCTTCTATTGTTCTGGTGTCTCCGATGGGACCGTCTTACAGCGCACGTAGAGGTGTGGCATGTGTATTGCATCATTTTCAGCAAGCGTTGCGTTGCCATATGTACCTGATATTTTACTGATCCGTTGCCCATGTGGACGCGATATTTTTTTTAACCCGCTAAAAAAAAAATCTCGTTGCCGTTGTCGTGTGGATGTAGTCTTAGCAACTACTAATGCCTACATCAGGGATGCACATTGCAAAAAAGCTCTTCATCCTGTTGCTCTTTAGACTCCTTCTTATGAGTGAGTTTGGGAAAACCACATCCAGAGACAACATTTGTTGCTGAAGAGAGTCTCTCAACTCGCTCTTTAGCCCTAAAGGGCAACATTATTGGGAAACCTACCCCAGAACTGGAATCGGATGAGAAATGAGAGAGGAGATATAATTCTAGGGCGGCACGGTGGTGTAGTGGTTAGCGCTGTCGCCTCACAGCAAGAAGGTCCTGGGTTCGAGCCCCGTGGCCGGTGAGGGCCTTTCTGTGCGGAGTTTGCATGTTCTCCCCATGTCCGCGTGGGTTTCCTCCGGGTGCTCCGGTTTCCCCCACAGTCCAAAGACATGCAGGTTAGGTTAACTGGTGACTCTAAATTGACCGTAGGTGTGAATGTGAGTGTGAATGGTTGTCTGTGTCTATGTGTCAGCCCTGTGATGACCTGGCGACTTGTCCAGGGTGTACCCCGCCTTTCACCCGTAGTCAGCTGGGATAGGCTCCAGCTTGCCTGCAACCCTGTAGAACAGGATAAAGCGGCTAGAGATAATGAGATGAGATATAATTCTAGTGAGAGGCCTGGAAAATGTGTTAATTTGGCCGAATTACTAACTTGTTAGCAAAATAATTTGACAAAAAAAGACCAAGTTTTGTGCGGAGTGATGAGTTCTTTCAAACAAAACAATCGGAATGGAAATCAATGGAGAACTGATGGAGGAGATGCAATTTAACTGAATTGTGGATGACGGACGGACGACAAACACCACGGCATGGCAACAGCTCACCGGTCTTATGGACAGATGAGTTAAACGCACACACACACACACACACACACAAAACTCACTGTTTTGTAATCTGTTCTTGTGGCAGAAGAAATGAATTGTTGTGGATGGAGGTTGAGGTCCAGCGCATTAGTTTTACTGAAGCGCTTTTTCAGAGGTTTCTCCGGATCATGTATATCATCCTGGGGTTCTGTTTCCCTCTTCATCTCCAAAACCTGAACCAAGAAACATGACAAGAAGTTTCAATAATGCAAGATTAGTAAACATTTGTTTGTTTTTTCAGTTGAAATATGTTAGCTGCGATAAATCACATTAACAGTAGAAAAAGATCTGATGTGATTTATCCCTTTTTTTATTTTACATTGCAAACACAAATGTATTTATTCGTGAAGAAATTTGGTGTTGATGACAATTTCATGGTAGTTGGCTCCTGGAAGATTTTGTGCGTGCTACATTTAGGATGAGTCATTAGAGACCAGTATTATATTTTCCATCTCACTCAATTCACACCTAATTCAACTTTTCTGTAATGTGTATCCATATTTTTGCTCACACCTTTATAATAAAAATAACATCATCTTTTACTGGTCAAAATAGCTTCCGCTTCTTCCTCTGAGAAATTCCTTTTCTTTTTTTATCTTTTACTGTTTGTTTAGGCATCATTTCATGCTTTCAGCTCTCTATGAGCTTAACTTTTATGGAGTTTTGTGGGCATCACTAAATAAGGTAAGGTAAGGCAATTTTATTTATACCCGAGGGTAGATTTAGTTGCAGGTAAAAGCATACACACACAACACAATACTAAAAGCATACACACAATACTAATGACAGAATACAATAACAGGAGAAGGACAACAAACTGACATACAAACAGACAAATGCTCCAGACAGAATAAATAAATAAATAAATAAATAAATACAACCCCGATTCCAAAAAAGTTGGGACAAAGTACAAATTGTAAATAAAAACCGAATGCAATGATGTGGAAGTTTCAAAATTCCATATTTTATTCAGAATAGAGCATAGATGACATATCAAATGTTTAAACTGAGAAAATGTATCATTTAAAGAGAAAAATTAGGTGATTTTAAATTTCATGACAACAACACATCTCAAAAAAGTTGGGACAAGGCCATGTTTCCCACTGTGAGACATCCCCTTTTCTCTTTACAACAGTCTGTAAACGTCTGGGGACTGAGGAGACAAGTTGCTCAAGTTTAGGGATAGGAATGTTAGCCCATTCTTGTCTAATGTAGGATTCTAGTTGCTCAACTGTCTTAGGTCTTTTTTGTCACATCTTCCGTTTTATGATGCACCAAATGTTTTCTATGGGTGAAAGATCTGGACTTCAGGCTGGCCAGTTCAGTACCCGGACCCTTCTTCTACGCAGCCATGATGCTGTAATTGATGCAGTATGTGGTTTGGCATTGTCATGTTGGAAAATGCAAGGTCTTCCCTGAAAGAGACGTCGTCTGGATGGGAGCATATGTTGCTCTAGAACCTGGATATACCTTTCAGCATTGATGGTGTCTTTCCAGATGTGTAAGCTGCCCATGCCACACGCACTAATGCAACCCCATACCATCAGAGATGCAGGCTTCTGAACTGAGCACTGATAACAACTTGGATCGTCTTTCTCCTCTTTAATCCGAATGACACAGTGTCCCTGATTTCCATAAAGAACTTCAAATTTTGATTCGTCTGACCACAGAACAGTTTTCCACTTTGCCACAGTCCATTTTAAATGAGCCTTGGCCCAGAGAAGACGTCTGCGCTTCTGGATCATGTTTAGATACGGCTTCTTCTTTGAACTATAGAGTTTTAGCTGGCAACGGTGGATGGCATGGTGAATTGTGTTCACAGATAATGTTCTCTGGAAATATTCCTGAGCCCATTTTGTGATTTCCAATACAGAAGCGTGCCTGTATGTGATGCAGTGCCGTCTAAGGGCCCAAAGATCACGGGCACCCGGTATGGTTTTCCGGCCTTGACCCTTACACACAGAGATTCTTCCAGATTCTCTGAATCTTTTGATGATATTATGCACTGTAGATGATGATATGTTCAAACTCTTTGCAATTTTACACTGTCGAACTCCTTTCTGATATTGCTCCACTATTTGTCGGCGCAGAATTAGGGGGATTGGTGATCCTCTTCCCATCTTTACTTCTGAGAGCCGCTGCCACTCCAAGATGCTCTTTTTATACCCAGTCATGTTAATGACCTATTGCCAATTGACCTAATGAGTTGCAATTTGGTCCTCCAGCTGTTCCTTTTTTGTACCTTTAACTTTTCCAGCCTCTTATTGCCCCTGTCCCAGCTTTTTTGAGATGTGTTGCGGTCATGAAATTTCAAATGAGCCAGTATTTGGCATGAAATTTCAAAATGTCTCACTTTCGACATTTGATATGTTGTCTATGTTCTATTGTGAATACAATATCAGTTTTTGAGATTTGTAAATTACTGCATTCCATTTTTATTTACAATTTGTACTTTGTCCCAACTTTTTTGGAATCGGGGTTGTAAATAAATAGAGAAAAGAGGGCTGTGCCTAGGTGTGGTTCAGGGCCTTAATAGCTGCTGGGACAAAACTGTTTCTATATCGCTTTGTTTTACATACAGGCATTACAGGCATCTTAAACCTACGGCCTGAGGGGAGAGGCTGAAACTCACTGTACAGTGGGTGGGATGGGTCATTTAGGATGGACCCCACTAGTCTTAGCAGCTGCCCATTGTAGAGGGGCTCCAGGTTCAGCTGAGGCTGTCCAATTAACTTACTGGCCCACCTCACAATCTGATTAAGTGAGTTTTTATTTTTTAGGGATAGGTTACTGAACCAGGACACTAGGCTAAAAGAGATCACAGACTCAATAAAACATCTATAAAACATAGTTAACAACTTTCTGTCGCTGTGAAAGGATGACAGCTTCTTTAAACAGTGTAGGCGCTGATTCGCCTTTTTGTACACAGACTCACAGTTTGCCACAAAGGTAAGTTTACTGTCGATAACAGTGCCAAGATATTTGTAGTTGTCTACACATTCCACAGTCTGACCTTTTATACTGATAATTTCCTTAACACTGGAATGTTTCCTGAAGTCCACATACATATTTTTTGTTTTCGAGATGTTCAGTTGTAGGAAAGATTGCTCGCACCAGTCTACAAACTCCTGAACAATTGGACCATGGCCTGTCTCATTGTCTTTTAGCAGACTGACAATAACAGAGTCATCTGCATACTTGAGAATGAATCTGTTCTCCCTGCTACTACAATAAATACAAATGAATACGATACAAATAAATACAAATGAGCCGTGGAGTGTACGTGCCTTAGACTTCAGTAAAGCACTTTTTTGTGTAATTCTGTTTTTTATACCATGTTCATATTGTATTTTGTATGCACTGCATTTTAACCAAATAAATCAAATCAAAATCATATCAAATCAAATCAAATCAAATCAAAAAGCTGATCAGCATTCATTAACATACGCATGTGAGTACGAAGAAAAACAGCCCTAACAACACTTTTGTAAATCTGGCAGAGATTTTTAATTATGTTTGTCTTAAAAATTTACACACTGATTTACTGAAAGACTGATGAATCAGGTCAAATAAATTGAACACATGCACGCACACACCGTTTTGTAATCTGTTCTTGTGGCAGAAGAAGTGGATGATCGTGGATGGAGGTTGAGGTCCAGCGCATTAGTTTTACTGAAGCGCTTTTTTGGAGGTTTCTTCAGATCGCGTATATCATCCCGGGGTTCTGCTTCCGTCTTCTTCTTCTCCAAAACCTGAACCAAGAAACATGACAAGAAGTTTCAATCACTATCATGTACAGGACATCTGATCTGCTACGCCATGTGTTCATTTGCTGTATTATAGCCTCCACAAAGTAAGGAGGAAGAAAAGCATGTGTTTAAACCTGGTCCAGATGGTTGGATTGTTTTGTCTTCTGAGAGCCAGACATGATCCAAAGATACATCAGACTCTCATTGCAACATTTGTAAAGATTGTAAATTTGTTTTAAAGAGTACTCTCAGTGTGTGTGTGCATGAGAGAGAGAGAGACAGAGAAAGAGAGCTCACTCAAAGTACAGTTGGAATGCTCTGTAGAATTTGGAATCAGAACAGGTCATTAGTCCTATTACAGAGTGTGCTGAGGTCTGCATGTTCACCAGAGGATCTAAATCTCTTCATCCACAGATTATTATAAAACATAAAGATGTTTTGTTCTTAAAAAATATTTTCTAATAAGATGTTTTCTGAAACAACAACAACAACAACAAGAACAACACTTCTATTAAAAAGTAACTCAAGTTAAAAATATTACCAGGGCTGTTTATGAGCATTTACTCCGGGGTCCCTGCCTTCCACATACCCCATATCCCCAGCCTTATCCCCAACCCACCTTATACCCCATATCCCCAACCTTACCCCAACACCCCATATCCTCCACTACAACCCCTTCGTTATACCCCACATCCCCCAACTCCACCCCAACACCCCTTATACCCCATATTCCCCACTCCAACCCCCTTATACCCCATATCCCCCACCCCAACACCCGTTATACCCAATATCCCCCACACCAATACCCCTTATACCTCATATCCCCCCACCCCAACTCCCTTAACCCCATATCCCCAACCCACCTTATACCCCATATCTCCCAACCCCACCAACACCCCTTACACCCCATATCCAGTGTTGCCACATTGGCGGTTTCAAGTGCATTTTGGCGGGTTTTGAATATATTTTGGGCTGGAAAACGTCAGCAGTATCTGGCAACATTGCCCATATCCCACAACCCCACCCCCAACACCCCTTATACCCCATATCCCCCACTCCAACCCCTTCTTTATACCCCACATCCCCCAACTCCACCCCAACACCCCTTATACCCCATATCCCCCACTCCAACCCCTCCTTTATACCCCACATCCCCCAACTCCACCCCAACACCCCTTATACCCAATATCCCCCACACCAACACCCCTTATACCTCATATCCCCAACCCCACCCCGACCTTGTACCCCATATCCCCCACACCAACACCCCTTACACCCCATATCCCCCATATCCCCAACCTCAACACCCCTTATACCCCATATCCCCCACCCCACATCCCCCAACCCCACCCCACATCCCCACACACACACACACATCATGAAGCACAATTAGTCCATAGTTCATTATCCTGTATGAGGAAAAATCATTTTAATGAGAAATAAAATAAAAACAACTGAAAAATAATTCTATAACTAACTATAACACGTGTCTTTCAAATGAATAAATCAATTTAAATGTGCATTAAAAAGAAAAACAACCATCTCAGGCGCTTTAACCCTCATTATCTGCTTGGAAAACCAAATGATGATGTCAATGACCACAGGACAAGCTGCAAGATGTAATCAGACTCAATGTCTGATCAGAAGCGTTCCTGTTGGATGTATTTATTAGGGCCCGAGCACCGTTCGGTGTGAAGACCCTATTGTTTTTCGAAGGATTATTGTTTTTTTTTCTGCCGCGTTTGGCCTTATTTGAGGCATTTCCCATGCACAAAAACTCATGAAATTTGATCTACACATCAGTCATTGTCACCGCTACTCAGCCACAGACCTTCGGCCCCGGGCATGGCCCAGGGACTTCATAACGCCCCTTTTTCCATTTCCCATTGAAATGAATGGGTAGAACTTTGGAATGATGATGTCATAAGGCCATTTGGAGTAAAATTACACATGGTCATTTTTAGCGTACTCCTCCTAGACAGTTCATCAAATTCATGTCAAACTTGGCAAACATGATGCCAAGATATTGCTGAATGTTACATAGTAATCTGTGGTTGGTAGAAGAGAGCAACTGGACTTGCTTGAAAAGTCTTGAAGGCGTTTCGCCTCTCATCTGAAAGGCATCCTCAGTTCTGTCTGTCTTGTAATATGATTCTGATTCTGATACTCTTTAGCCATTATGGGCCTGTCTGGTATAGCGCCACCAACTGGCCAAGGAAAGAATAGGGTTTTGAATATGTGTGTTTTGACACATGATGAATTTTAACATGCTCCTCCTAGACGGTTCATGAGATTCATGTCAAACTTGGCAAACATGATGCCAAGATATTGCTGAAGTTGAATTGCGAAGGGATTTTTGATATGTTGTAATATGTTGAAATATTATAACATATAATATGCCAAGATATTGCAGAATGTTACATAGTAATCTGTGGTTGGTAGAAGAGAGCAACTGGACTTGCTTGAAAAGTCTTGAAGACGTTTCGCCTCTCATCCGAAAGGCATCCTCAGTTCTGTCTGTCTTGTAATGATTCTGATACTTTTTAGCCGTTATGGGCCTGTCTGGTATAGTGCCACCAACTGGCCAAGGAAAGAATAGGGTTTTGAATATGTGTGTTTTGACACATGATGAATTTTAACATGCTCCTCCTAGACGGTTCATGAGATTCATGTGAAATTTGTTATACGTGATGCCAAGATGTCGCTGATATTAAATTGTGAAGGGATTTTTGATATCTTGTAATATGTTGAAATGGGGGCGGCACGGTGGTGTAGTGGTTAGCGCTGTCGCCTCACAGCAAGAAGGTCCGGGTTCGAGCCCCGGGGCCGGCGAAGGCCTTTCTGTGCAGAGTTTGCATGTTCTCCCCGTGTTCACGTGGGTTTCCTCCGGGTGCTCCGGTTTCCCCCACAGTCCAAAGACATGCAGGTTAGGTTAACTGGTGACTCTAAATTGACCGTAGGTGTGAATGTGAGTGTGAATGGTTGTCTGTGTCTATGTGTCAGCCCTGTGATGACCTGGCGACTTGTCCAGGGTGTACCCCGCCTTTCGCCCGTAGTCAGCTGGGATAGGCTCCAGCTTGCCTGCGACCCTGTAGAACAGGATAAAGCGGTGAGAGATAATGAGATGAGATGCCAAGATATTGCAGAATGTTACATAGTAATCTGTGGTTGGTAGAAGAGAGCAACTGGACTTGCTTGAAAAGTCTTGAAGACGTTTCGCCTCTCATCCGAAAGGCATCCTCAGTTCTGTCTGTCTTGTAATATGATTCTGATTCTGATACTCTTTAGCCGTTATGGGCCTGTCTGGTATAGCGCCACCAACTGGCCAAGGAAAGAATAGGGTTTTGAATATGTGTGTTTTGACACATGATGAATTTTAACATGCTCCTCCTAGACGGTTCATGAGATTCATGTGAAATTTGTTATACGTGATGCCAAGATGTCGCTGATATTAAATTGTGAAGGGATTTTTGATATCTTGTAATATGTTGAAATGGGGGTGGCATGATGGTGTAGTGGTTAGCGCTGTCGCCTCACAGCAAGAAGGTCCGGGTTCGAGCCCCGTGGCCGGCGAAGGCCTTTCTGTGCGGAGTTTGCATGTTCTCCCCGTGTCCGCGTGGGTTTCCTCCGGGTGCCCCAGTTCCCCCCACAGTCCAAAGACATGCAGGTTAGGTTAACTGGTGACTCTGAATTGACCGTAGGTGTGAATGTGAGTATGAATGGTTGTCTGTGTCTATGTGTCAGCCCTGTGATGACCTGGCGACTTGTCCAGGGTGTACCCTGCCTTTCACCCGTAGTCAGCTGGGATAGGCTCCAGCTTGCCTGCGACCCTGTAGAACAGGATAAAGCGGCTACAGATAATGAGATGAGAGATGTTGAAATGGCCTTATGATTTTAATATCTTGCCACATAAACAGGAAACGTGTCAGAAAGCCACAGTGCATTGATTGTATGGTTGGACACTTCTTACTTCAATAGATATTATGATTATTATGATAACCTGACACCCAATGGACCTGCCTGTTATAGCACCACCACCTGGCCAAGCAGGAAATGTGCCAGAAATTGGCAATGCCTTAACTGATTGATCTGACACTTTACAAAATATTGTGTATTATGATTGTGACGATATTCACATGTGTAATTCAGATGCCTAGCACAACACCACCATCTGGCCAAGCAGGAAATGGGGCAAAAATGTTCAATTAATTGATGGATTGATCTGAAACTTTACAAAATATTGGATATCATGAGTCTGATGATATAACATATACAATTCTGTGCACACTCATACACACACAGTCATATGCATATTTATGCATACACACATACACTCTCTCACAAGTATGCACTCACATGCACACGCAACATCTATGAGCACACTCTCACACACACACTTTCTCTTTCTCCCTCTGACAAACAGACACACACACACACACACACACACACACGCACACACAATAATAGCGGAGCTCCAGCGGAGCACCATACCTAAGAAAAAATGGTAAACCCATCGAGTCGATTTTTTGTGGTTTGTCCGTGTACGTGTGCCACCAGTCATACACACTGCCTAGTGGTCAGTGTTAGTGATTACCAGTCATACACACCGCCTAGTGGTCAGTGTTAGTAATTACCAGTCATACACACCGCCTAGTGGCCAGTGCTAGCCAGTAAAGAAATAAAAGAGACTGGCTAGGATATAAGAAAATTCTACAACCCAGAAACAGATGGGAACTCCAGTTTTAGGCAGTGCCTAAATCTATATATTAGTGACCTGCCATCATTGTGCATTTTGTTGCAGACATATGAAAACTCTGCATGTACACACACGCACTGCAGACACAGGAAAGCTAAGATGGCTTAAGATTACAGCATGAGATAGAGATAAGGAGGAGACACGTATAGTTTTGTACATATATAAATGTCCATTTTCACACCACAGAAACACACACACACACACACACACACACACACACACACACACACACACACACACACACTTACAGTCTTTGTCTATCTCTCATCCATCAAGCAGTCATGGCATTTGCAACATGCACATCACCTTTGAACATTTGATGAATATATGACATGTGACTGTTTTGTTGGGTGGCGGAATGTCCTGGGTTGCGGAACCACACGTGCGAGGGCCCGTCAAGGCTGCTAGCGGCTTTAATTTGGTTTACTTTTCTGAAATTAATTAATTTGATATTTCCCCACTGTTTTTATCATTTGCATTTAGCAAAAAGTTATTTATAATCACACTATCTAATGTTACCCAAATGAGGATGGGTCCCCTTTCAAGTCTGATTCCTCTCAATGTTTCTTCCTCATGTCATCTCAGGGAGTTTTTCCCTTACCACTGTTGCCTCAGGGTCAATCATTAGGGATAATTTTATAAATTCAAATGTTTAAAGTTTATATCCAGAATATCCAGTACTGTGCAAAAGTCTGAGGCACATGTAAAGAAATGCTGTCAACCAAAAATAGCTGAAAAAAAATAATGAAATGAAATGTTTCAACATTAAAAAAAAATATATATTGTAAGCCATAATCAGTAAGCCATATTAAATGAAACAAAGTCAATATTTGGTGTGAGATGACCCTTTGCTTTAAAAAAAAAATAGTAGTCTCAGGTCCAGTGAGTGCAGTTTTATAAGGAAATGAGCTGTAGGTTTTACTGAGCATCTTCCAGAACCAGCCACAGTTCTTCTGGACACTTTGATTATCACACTCGCTTGTTCATTTGCACCAAAACCCAGCATCCTTCATCATGTTTTCTTTTTTAATCTGAAAAGTGCCCTCTTATGGAATATGCTGCTCAGATACAAACTTTTTTTCTGTAGTTTTTAATTTTGTGCTGGAAAACAAATATTTGCAACTCTAAAATGTTTTTTGTACTGACTCTATAGTCTCTCTCTCTCTCTCTTAGTTCCTCTTGTCAACCCTGACCCTAACCCTGTACATTGGGCAGCAAGACGTTGCCAATCATTCCGGTTTTGAGCATAGTTGCCTGCATCTTCCCAGGTGATGTTGAGTTGCTTCAAATCTTCTTTGAAGGTGGTGCACCATGTCTTCTTGGGTCTCCCTCTCTTCCTTCGTCCCTTTGGTGGTACCTATTGTATAGGTGTCTTGGGTATTCATTCTTCTGGCAGTCAGAAAACATGACCTGCAAGTCTCATTCTTTCCGCCATAATCTTTTGCAGGCTGCGTATACTGGTTCTTTTCAGGACTTCAGAGTTTGTGATCCTGTCCCTATAGGTGATCGAGTATTTTGCACAGACACCATTGGTGGAATACATTCAAATTCTGAGTGATCTCAGCAGTCATTTTCCAAGTTTCTCCTGCATAGACTGCTGTTGGCAGTTCAATGCTCTGGTACAGCAAGATCTTCATATGGTTGTTAAAGTACTGGCCCAGATCTTGTTCATTCTTCTAAACACTGCTGCTGCACACCCAAGTCTGGAGTTGACATCTGTCTCAGTATTCCCCTCTTTAGCAATAATGCTGCCTAGGTAGGTGAAGTTGGTGACATCTTCAACGGGTTCTTGATTCACAAGAATTTGCGTCTCTCTTTGTCCACTGACCTGCATCACTTTGGTTTTCTCAGAGCTGATCCTTAGGCCCGTCTTTGCCGCTTCTTCAGCCAATCTGGTTGTCATTTGTTGGAGCACTCAGCATGACTCTGCCAGGAGTGCAATATCATCTGCAAAGTCCAGGTCTGTTAGACAGCTTCCTACAGTCCACTGTATTCCAGTTGTTGGTCCATTCATGGCTTTCTGCATGACAAAGTAGAAACAACAGGGGTGACAGGAGATAGCCTTGTCTCACTCCTGTGATGATTTTTAAGAATTCTGTGTTGCCACTTTTGGTTCTCACACAGCAGCTTGAGTTGGCATACAGAGTCTTGAAGATGGAAATGTAGTCTTCTGGGATGCCATATGCCTTGGCAATGCTTCACAGCGTCTTTCTATGTACACTGTCAAAGGCTTTTTTGAAATCGATGAAGTTGATGACCAGTGGTTGCTGGAATTCTATGCACTGCTCCACAATGTTTCATTGTACAAAGATCTGTTCGATGCATGATCTTCCTGCCTGGAATCCTGCCTGTTCTTCCCTGAGTTTTTTCATCCAGGGCTTCTTTCAAACATTGCAGCAGGACTGACCAGAAGACCTTTCCTGGCACTGACAGTAAGGTGATACCCCTCCAGTTACTGCAATCACTGAGATTGCCTTTCTTTGGCAACTTAACTATGACACCCTTTGTCCACTCTTCTGGCACAGCTCTGTTTTCCCAACAGGTATTACACAGTTTAGTTAGCTCTTGCACCATGATGTTTCCTCCATTCTTCAGTAGCTCAGCCAAGATCTGATCCAGTCCTGGAGCTTTATTGTTCTTCAATTTTTTGAGAGCTTGGATGACTTCATCTTCATTAATGGGTGCTCTTGTAACTCCAAGCTGTTCTACTGTCTGGTTAGCTACTGTGAGGGTATCAGTTGGTTCAGGCTGATTCAGAGTCTCCTTGAAGTGTACTCAGCATGCATTCTGTTCTTTTTCTGTCAGCAAGATCTTCCCATTCTTATCTTTCTCCGGCATACTTGTACTGCCTTTGGAACCAGTCAAGTTTCTCACTATAAATGAATAATGTAGAAGTCATAAAATAGAAATCTATAACAAAGTTTGTATGAAAGAAAAAATAGGATGCCTAAGACTTTTGCACACAACTGTGTATATTTCTGTAAAGCTGCTTTCGATAAAGTCTATTACACTCTCAGAAAACAAAGTACATTATTGTACCTTCAGGGGTACAGGGGCTTGTCACTGGGGCAGTTCCCTCTAAGGTACTTATTTGTACCATTTATATACTGATTGGGAACATAAATTCACCTTTTTGACCCTAAAAAGGTACAAGTCATTACCTTGAGGTCCAGTAATGAGCCCTAGGGGATACATCAGTGTAAATTGTACCTTGGGGGACAGAAATGGACTCCTACTATACCCCTATTTCTGACAGTGTACAAAATAAAAGCATGATACAAATTAAGAAAAGTTCTGGGGGGGGAGTTTCCCCCAATAAATGATCCAGGGCCCACTATTGGGTCCCAACCCAGCTGTTGAGAAGCTGTTTTAGATGATGTGTAGTCTACAGTTTGGAGGGTCAGGAACAACATTCATGCAACACTGAGGGATTTAATCGATTTATTGATCTTCTGTAACCACTTTAATTTGATTATATTGGAATTTAACCAACACTCAGTTTGACGTTACAGTCTCTACTCTGGTCCCAAAAAAAACCCACTTTCCCCACACCATTACACCACCAGTAGTATGGACTGGACTGTTAACACAAATCAGGAAGCGACCCTGGTTTCATGTTACTGTGCCAAAATTCTGACCTGTCCATCTGTAGTTTGTCAGAACAGCCGTAGTTTTTCCCCCCTCATTCTATACACTTTTTGTGAGTCAGTGCCCCCTGTAGGCTTGACTTCCTCCTGCTGAAGTTCGCTCACGTCACAGCTCGGCATGTCGTCGTGTTCAAAGATGCTCTTCCGCAACATGCTGTGTAACACCAGTTTATTTGGTTTCCTCTCACCTTCCTGTCAGCTTGCAGCAGTCTGCCTGTTCTCCTCTGACCTTTACGCATTAACAAGCCACTTTTTTCTCCCCACAAAGCTGATTTTTTTTTCCTTCACACCATTCTCTGAGCTTTAAAGATTGCTGTGTGTGTGAGACACTGGAGGTTTCACACTCACACACTAAAGACTAGTTACTGACTTTTCACAAGCTAACAAATTTTATTTAATTTAATTTCATGGGCACATACATCACTTTTCGGATGCTTTTCTGTGATTGGCTGATTAGATATTTGCATTAACAAGCAGGAGTTCCTAATAAAACCTGCACGAACACCTTGATTTATTTTTGCACATTTAAAAACATGCAAAGTTGAAAACAGAAGCAAAAATAAATGTGTGAGCTGATTAAGTAACAGGGTCTAAACAGGATCGAAGCTTTCACCTGAGCTGTGTGTGTTTTAAAGAATAAATATTAATTACAAACCATTTTCACAGGCACATTTGCAAACCGTGTGCCAAAGTGATAATTTTAAGATTTGTCCTTATTATTCTGTGATATTAAGAATTTTTTATTATTATTTTAATAAAAATTGTGCTTCAGTTTTGTCTCTAATCTTTCTCTTAATTTTTCTGTTTGCATTAAGTGTCCTGTATATTTACACATTTTGGTAGAAATGCACCAGAGTATATGATTATTAACACACACACACACACACACACACACACACTGCTCTCTGTCTTCTACCACTCTCAGAAAGTAAAGTATATTATTGTACCTTTAGGGGTACAATGGTTTGTCACTGTTGCAGGTCCCTCGAAGGTACTAATTTGGACCCTTTATATACCGATTAGGAACATACCGGTATATGTACCTTTTTTGCCTTAAAAAGGAACCCTAGGGGTTACATTAGCATAGATTGTACCTAGGCGGACAGAAATGGACTCCTACTGTACCCCTATTTCTAACAGTCTACACTCTTCTTTGCATTCATATTGTATTTTAAACCATTTTTCTTCACTACATTTAATTAAAATTATATTTGATACACATTTGAGATGCACATTTACGCAGCTGTGTTGCAAGTTTCACTTTCGCTCGAATGGAAATATTCAACTGGAAGATCTGAGCTCACCATCAATGAACACACGCAAGAACCTTCGAGGTTTAGTGCTGAAATTATTTACGTATTTCCTTAAAATTGCTGATATGAATTTTATTTTGCCTTTCCATTGTGTTTATAAACAAAACTTGTGAGTGAAAGATCACGTCTGAAATACTTTATGTTGCTGGTAATATATATATATATATATATATATATATATATATATATATATATATATATATATATATATGAAGAGTGGCCAGAAAAAAGCCATTGCTTAAAAAATCCCGTTTGGGAGTTTGCCCAACAGCATGTGGCAGACTCCCCAAACACATGGAAGAAGATTCTCTGGTCAAATAAGACTAAACTTGAACTTTTTGACCATCATGGGAAATGCCATGTGTGGCATGAACCCAACACCCTGAGAACACCATTCCTACAGTGAAGCATGGTGGTGGCAGCATCATGCTGTGGGGATGTTTTTCATCTGCGGGGACAGGAAAGCTAGTCAAGACCGAAGGAAAGATGGATGGCACTAAATACAGGGTGATTCTGGAGGAAAACCTGTTTGAGTCAGCCAGAGGTTTGAGACTGGGACGAAAGTTCAGGGTCTAGCAGGACACTGACCCTAAACATACTGCTAAAGCTATACTGGAGTGGTTTAAAGGGAAATATTTAAATGTCTTGGAATGGCCTAATCAAAGCCCAGACCTCAATCCAATTGAGAATCTGTGGCACAACTTGAAGATTGCGGTACACCAATGCAACCCACCTAACTTGAAGGAGTTGGAGCAATTTTGCCTTGAGGAATGGGCAAAAATCCCAATAGCTAGATGTGCTAAGTTAATAGAGACATACCCCAAGAGACTTACAGCTGTAATTGAAGCTGGCTCTATAAAGTATTGACTTTTTTTTGGGGGGGGGGGGGTTGAATACTTATGCACACTCCAGATTTCTGTTTTTTCATCTTAATTATTGTTTGTGTCACAATAAAAAAACAATGTGCACCTTTAAAGTGGTAGGCATGGTGTGTAAATCAAATGGTGCTAACCCTCCAACGATCAATTTTAATTCCAGATTGTAATGCAAAAAAAATAAGACAAACACCAAGGGGGATGAATACTTTTGCAAGGCATGACATTATATATTATATGAAAAAAATTATATATATATATATATATATATATAATATCTCCTTCTCACCCCCGGCGGGGGGGTGGTATCCATGTCATCCTCAAGCTCGGGTCCTCTACCAGAGGCCTGGGAGTTTGAGGGTTCTGCGCAGTATCTTCGATGTTCCTAGGACTGCACTCTTCTGGACTGAGGCTTCAGATGTTGTTCCTGGGATTTGCTGGAGCCACTCTCCCAGTTTGGGGGTTACTGCCCCAAGTGCCCCCACTACCACGGGGACCACGCAACCCTTGACCTTCCACATCCGTTCCAGCTGCTCTTTCAACCCTTGATACTTCTCAAGTTTCTCATGTTCCTTCTTCCTGATGTTGGCGTCAGCTGGGATCGCCACATCTATCACCACCACCCTCTTCTGCTCTTTGTCCACCACCACTATGTCTGGTTGGTTAGCCAGGATCTGTTTGTCAGTCTGGAAGCTGAAGTCCCACAGAACCTTGGCCTTATATTTATTTATTTATTTATTTATTTTTCCCCAATAGAACATATAATTGACAAATTTTCAGGTCTAGCATGATGCAGTTCATTACAGAATTTAAAATTTATCTTCAGTTTATGAGGGTGAGCTAAATAAAAGCTTTGATTTAAATAAAATGGATTGTTAATAAGTTTCAGAAAATTTTTTTTTGATTTTTTAAAATATAATCTCCGTTTCATTCTATGTGAGTATTCAGGCGCTTAGCAAGTATCCTGAATCCTCTTTAATAATAATAATAATAATAATAATAATAATAATAATAATAATAATTTAATGTTGCACTTTAAATATTTTTATTTGATCCACTTATTTATTTATTTATTTATTTATTTATGTATTAAGTATGCATTAAAAAGAAATATTCTTTGTAATAATGTGGGATTTTGTGCAGGAAGTTTGCACGGACACATCAGGGAGATGCTGCACTGAGGATGTCAAACAGTTCAGAGGAAGTGAGAAAAGTTATAATAAATTACAGTAACACCCTGAAGTGATTTGGAGTTGATGTGCATCTTATATTTTCCTTAAAAAGAGCCTTAAACTAGCTCTCTATCAGTGAGCGCTGTGTATGAAAGAGTTAAATATTGGTTCCTCCACCGATTTTACTACACATGATGTTAGTTACTCAGTTCTTGTGTAACTCGCCCACAACACACCCACTAACTGCACATGTAACTGAGTCACTCTGTAAACCTGGACCCGAGTGGACTCATCAGGATCCACATACAGAACTGAGTTTTAGAGATGAACATTAAAGTTTTTTTGTTTTGAGTTTTTTTTTGGGGGGGGGGGGTTGCTGCTTCCCAGCGCCAGTGTTTCTGGTTCCATCCTGAGCTTAAGTTGCCGATACATTCTCCCCGTGTCCCTGGGGGTTTCCTCCAGGCTCTCTGGTTTCCTCCTGCCTCCCAAAAATACAAGATCATAATAAACTCTTCGCCGAGTTTTGTAACAGTCTATGAGAATGCATGTTCTCTGTGTCACGTTATATGATAGAGATCCTCTAATGTGAGGCCTGTACTTCAAAAAAATGACAGTGTTCTGTTTACATCATCAATCAGCCTGATCCAGGAATCAGCTCGTGTACCAACAAGCTCATGGAAACAGTTTTCAAACTGAGTTTGAAGTAAAGGCATTTTTGATTGCGACTGTATTTGTAGCTGTCCTGTGAGTTTGGTATCATCCTACTGGTGGAGGAATGTCAGAGCAGCACTCACACTGACATTTTAACCAGAAATTAAATGTGAGACAAGAGTCAGAACAGCATGAGGTGAGAGTGACCCCAGTCCAAAACCAGCATGAGGTGAGAGTGACCCCAGTCCAAAACCAGCATGAGGTGAGAGTGACCCCAGTACAAAAACCAGCATGAGGTGAGAGTGACCCCAGTACAAAAACCAGCGTGAGGTGAGAGTGATGCCAGTGTGAGACCAGTGTGAAGTGAGAGTGAGAGCAGCATGAGGCGAGAGTGAGAGCAGCATGAGAGCAGCGTGAGGCGAGAGTGAGAGCAGCATGAGACCAGTGTGAGACCAGCATGAGGTGAGAGTGACTCCAGTGTGAGACCAACGTGAGGTGAGAGTGAGAGCAACATGAGACCAGTGTGAGGTGAACGTGACCCCAGTGCGAGACCAGTGTGAGGCAAAAGTGACCCCAGTGCGAGACCAGCATGAGGCAAAAGTAACTCCAGTGTGAGACTAGCGTGAGGCGAGAATGAGAGCAGTGTGAGACCAGCATGAGGCAAGAGTGACCCCAATGTGAGATCAGCGTGAGGCGAGAGTGAGAGCAGCATTAGGCAAAAGTGACCCCAGTGTGAGACCAGCATGAGGCAAGAGCACAGCAGAGGATGTCACCAGCACAGCAGAGGATGTACTTCCTGCAGCAGTTAAAGAAGTTCAACCTGCCAAAGACAATGATGGTGCACTTCTACACAGCCATCATTGAGTCCATCCTCACCTCCTCCATCACCATCTGGTACGCTGTTGACTCTGCCAGGGACAAGGGTAGACTGCAGGGTATTATTTGCTCGGCGGAGAAGGTGATCAGCTAAAGCCTGTCTTCACTTGAGGACCTGTTCACCTCCAGGACACTGAGGCGGGCAGGCAAGATTGTGGCTGATCCCTCCCACCCCGGACATAGACTCTTTGAGACATTCCTCTTGCAGGAGGCTGCAGTCTATCAAGACCAAAACCTCATGCCACAGAAACAGTTTATTTCCTACTGCTGCTGGCCTCATAAACATGACTAGTGACCCCCATTTACTCTGCCCCCCACCCCTCCAGTACCACACCTCAGACTTCTGACCCACTCTGCCCCCACACCTCAATAAACAAGACCAGTGACCCCATTTACTCTGCCCCCCAGTTGTTTACCTGATTTGCACAGTTATTTATTTTTATCTTATTGTTTACCTAATTTGTACATTTGTTTATCTGCACAGTTGTTTATTTATTTTATCCTATTTTTATCTTGTTTATTTAGTTCTTATTTCTTAATATCTTAGAATAGACTGTCTTTATTTAGCATTTATTTATTGAGCACCTTAACTCCAAGCCAAATTCCTTGTAGTTGCAACAATTGCTTGGCAATAAAGCTTTTTTTTTTTTATTCTGAGCGACCCCAGTCCAAGGCAAGAGTGATACCAGTGCGAGATCAGCATGAGGCGAGAGTGACCCCAGTATGAGGCGAGAGTGATCCCAGTGCGAGACCAGTGTGAGGTGAGAGCAACCCCAGTGCAAGACCAGCCTGAGGCAAGAGTGACCCCAGTGCAAGACCAGCATGAGGCAAGAGCAATCCCAGTGCAAGACCAGCATGAGGCGAGAGTGATCCCAGTGTGAGACCAGCATGAGGCGAGAGCAATCCCAGTGCAAGACCAGCGTGAGGCGAGAGTGACCCCTGTGCGAGACCAGCATGAGGCGAGAGCAACCCCAGTGCAAGACCAGTGTGAGGCGAGAGTGATCCCAGTGCGAGACCAGCATAAGGCGAGAGCGACTCCAATGCGAGACCAGCATGAGGGAACAGCAACCCCAGTGCGAGACCAGCGTGAGGCAAGAGTGAGAGCAGTGTGAGACCAGCATGATGCAAGAGTGACCCCAGTGCAAGACCAGCATGAGGCAAGAATGAGAGCAGCATGTGACCAGCATGAGGCAAAAGTGACCCCAGTGCAAGACCAGCATGTTCTGAGTATGAGGTGAATGTGTGGTGAGTGTGTGATGAGTGTGAGACCAGAATGAGGTGAGTATGACACCAGTGTGAGGCGATTGTGAGACAAGTGTGAGACCAGCATGAGGAGACAGTGTGAGATGAGCGTTCACGCTGCACAGGCTGGGAGGAAACACAGACCCCAAGCCGTGTGCTCCTCTGTGCTCTGTAATCAAACCCTCCTGCTAAATAAAAGGGGGCAGAATGGAGCTGCGCCTCGCTACAGCGCTGCAGCTAATGGGTTTGAGTCGACCACCGCTGGCTTTCGTCTCAGAGACCCAATTAGCTGATAAAAGACAGTACACCGGGACGTTCATTTAGGAAGCACAGTGAGCAGATAAAGTGTTTTTATTTATTTATTTTATTTTCCCTTCTTAAGCACAGCAGTATCTGTCGTTACATTTTCATGATCCTCCCCTGAGACGGTAAATCTGCCTGGTACACTGTTTCACTTACAGCTACTGCATGCAGAAGAGCCTGCATTTCTTTATTTCCCTTTGTGTGTGTGTGTGTGTGTGGTGAATGGTGGGTCATGGACGAGTCGTCGTCCCTCACTGGGAGTACCAGGGACAGGACAGGACAGGAGAGGGAGGGGTGAGTGTGCACGCACACACAAACCTGTCCCACAATTCACCACTTTGTTCCGTCTCGTGGAGCTGATGGTAGATGACCAGAGGAGTTTTGTTTTCTGATTTCCTGCAGTCAGTATGCAGGCCGTGTCTGTGTTTATGATAAAGTGGGTTCAATCCACATCATGGCTGAGTATCAGTGTGACTTCATCAACGACATCATGAGCTGCTGCAGGACACACACAGCTCCACACTGCCCCCATGTGGCCACGTTTCACAGCCCCCACCACACACACACACACACACACCGCTACTCAACAGAAAATTATGTGCAAAAGCAATACAAACTTTTTTCTTGAATCTATCTCTCTCTCTCTCTCTCTTTCTGTCACACACACACACACACACACACACACACCTCGGAACAAAACTGATCTAATGTGTTGTGTTTATTCGTGAGAAAAGTACATCATTCTTCTGCTGCTTACTTTCTTCTGTATTGTCTTTTTTATTCCTATTTCTTTTTCCATCTTCCTTTCTTGCTTTGTTTGTTTTCTAAATGTATTCTTCCCATCTTTCTTTTTTCTTTCTTTCCTTTCATATGTCCTCCCTCTGTCTCTCTTTTCTTCATTTGCTCTTTTTTATTTATTCGTTCCCTTTTTCTTAGTTTTTATTTTTCATTTGTTCTCTCTCACACACACACACACACACCTCAGAACAAAACTGATCTAATGTGTCATGTTTATTCGTGAGAAAAGTACATCATTCTTCTTTTTTGTCTTCTCATCTCATCTCATTATCTCTAGCCGCTTTATCCTTCTACAGGGTCGCAGGCAAGCTGGAGCCTATCCCAGCTGACTATGGGCGAAAGGCGGGGTACACCCTGGACAAGTCGCCAGGTCATCACAGGGCTGACACATAGACACAGACAACCATTCACACTCACATTCACACCTACGGTCAATTTAGAGTCACCAGTTAACCTAACCTGCATGTCTTTGGACTGTGGGGGAAACCGGAGCACCCGGAGGAAACCCACGCGGACACGGGGAGAACATGCAAACTCCACACAGAAAGGCCCTCGCCGGCCACGGGGCTCAAACCCAGGACCTTCTTGCTGTGAGGCAACAGCGCTAACCACTACACCACCGTGCCGCCCCTCTTTTTTTGTCTTGTTTATTCCAATTTCTTTTTCTGTCTTCATTTCCTTCTTTATTTGTTTTCTAAATGTATTCTTCCCATCTCTTTTTTCTTTCCTTCCTTCCATGTGTCATCCCTCTGTCTTTGTTCATTTCTTCTTTCTTTCTTTTTCATCCGTTCCCCTTTTTCTTTGCTTTCTTCATTTGTTCTCTCTCTCTGTTTTTCCTTATCCCTTCTTTCTTGTCCTGGTTTAATCTTTTCTTTCTTTATTTCATTTCTGCATACCCTCTTTCATCTCTCCCTCACTTGTGTAGTTCTCAGCAGGACTCAGTAGCACTGTGGGTTGGTTTTTTTTTTGTAGTAATTATATATGAACAGTTTGTTCATATTTCTCGAAATGGACTGTTTATTAATGAATGTGTATTAGTTTGTTCTTTGCACTGGAGCAGTGTGCTGAAGTGAGTGAGTGAAGCGTACAGTGGCGCTTTGAGTTTAGCACTGTACAAACCGCGTGCATGTTAGCGTCCATGTTAGCCTCAATAACTGAAGAAGAAGCTACATGTGAGACCGAACTGGCCTCAGCTGCGCCACTCCTGCAGGGTTAAAAGCACACCCTGTGCGTACATTTCAGTTTTTGACCAACTCACTGATTATAAATTGGCTCTGAATGAAGAGATAAACATTAAGCATGCTAAACTTAAATCTGTAAATCTTTAAAATGCAGGCTAACTCCCACATGTCTCAGCGTAGAGCAGGAGAGGGGGAGTGGAGCAGATATCACAAATCCCTTAAAACGCCTGGAATGGGATGTTTGTTTGGCTTTCCGATATGAGCTTTCTGGCTAATTAGCCACATAAATAAACAGATCGAGACACCAACGTCCCCTTGGGGCTTTTCTCTCCTCCCCTCCCCACTTCCCCCCCTCTCCCTCTTCAGGCCTTAATGGTTCAGGCCACCTCACAAATAGACTCATCGATTAAGTGCAGATAATCGTGACTGAAGCTGTAATGAAAACAAGATCAGAGCATGGCATCAAACACACACACAAAACACTGAATACACACACAGTTACACAGTGCTTTAACGAGTTTACAAGGGAGGAAGGAATAAGAGTAAAGCATGCACTGAGATTCATCCAACACCACCATGCATTCAGTATACTAGGCACAACATAATCGCAAAACAATTGTGCATTTGGTCAATATTTTTTTCTTACTAATTTTGTCAAAATTTAACACTGAGGGGGAAAAAATCCTCACGTCATTCAACGTCATTAAAGGAGCACTTTGTGATTTTAGCACCTTCTGCTCGGTTTGAAGCAAATTACAACAAAGATTAAAAAGCCTCATATTCCTGACTGGGGCGGCACGGTGGTGTAGTGGTTAGCGCTGTTGCCTCACAGCAAGAAGGTCCGGGTTCGAGCCCCGTGGCCGGCGAGGGCCTTTCTGTGCGGAGTTTGCATGTTCTCCCCGTGTCCGCGTGGGTTTCCTCCGGGTGCTCCGGTTTCCCCCACAGTCCAAAGACATGCAGGTTAGGTTAACTGGTGACTCTAAATTGACCGTAAGTGTGAATGGTTGTCTGTGTCAGCCCTGTGATGACCTGGCGACTTGTCCAGGGTGTACCCCGCCTTTCACCCGTAGTCAGCTGGGATAGGCTCCAGCTTGCCTGCGACCCTGTAGAACAGGATAAAGCAGCTACAGATAATGAGATGAGATATTCCTGACTCCACCCTCTTCAAATCCAAAGCCTTTTAAGGAAAAAATGGGCTGAGCTGAGGGTCTGGTCTGGAGGTGGGCTAATTTCTGAGATGGAAAAATAGCCTGAAAAAGAAACCACTATTACGTTACATTTAAATAATACTGGCTGGCATTGAGTGGTATATCAGATATATTCCATTCAGCTAGCATGATACTGAATGAGTCAAAGATGAGTAGCTGAAAGGAATATATCTGATAGACCAGGAAAAAAGCCAGCCAATATTATTATTATTATTATACATGGGCGGCACGGTGGTGTAGTGGTTAGCGCTGTCGCCTCACAGCAAGAAGGTCCTGGGTTCGAGCCCTGGGGCCGGCGAGGGCCTTTCTGTGTGGAGTTTGCATGTTCTCCCCGTGTCCGCGTGGGTTTCCTCCGGGTGCTCCGGTTTCCCCCACAGTCCAAAGACATGCAGGTTAGGTTAACTGGTGACTCTAAATTGACCGTAGGTGTGAATGTGAGTGTGAATGGTTGTCTGTGTCTATGTGTCAGCCCTGTGATGACCTGGCGACTTGTCCAGGGTGTACCCCGCCTTTCGCCCATAGTCAGCTGGGATAGGCTCCAGCTTGCCTGCGACCCTGTAGAAGGATAAAGCAGCTAGAGATGATGATTATTATACATACACATTCCTTTCGGGTATTCAACACGTCGTTGTCTTTCAAAATTCTCTCAAAATCTTCCATATTTAACAAAGCAAACCTGGCGGCCATGTTTGTTTACAAATTGTCACAGTCGCTCACTCACTAGTGCAGAAGTTTTACGTCTCCAATGTGTGACGTCATGTCTTGACAACCATAAAATATCATAAACCATATTCAACACTCATTCTCCATTGGGTAGAGTGATGTAATATACGTAGGATAAGCGATATGCTAACAATATTGCATGCTATCAAACCGAATTAATGAAACTCGTTAGAAGGGAATAGAACACGTGTCTTTATTCCATCGAAAAAGTGATCTGTATGTATAATAATACATTATATTACATGGCATTTAGTAGACGCTGTTATCCAGAGCGAGAAACAAGAAGTGTGAAAGTCAGGTACACAAAGTGCCGATCTTCTAGACAAGAAAATTCTAGTGCCAACTGAACGAGTGACAGAATAAGAGTGTAATATTCTGTTGAAGTACCAACACTCTGTAAACAGCAAAGGAAAACAAAACAATTCAACCATACAAATGAACTGACAGAGTACAACTAAATAGAGAAAAATAAAACTCCAATGGCAAACCCCAGGCAAGACAGTACACAGCTTGGGTTGTTGTAGACCGATACACGGTTACACAGTGGGCAGGGAAGCAGGGGAGAGGTGCAGCCTGAAGAGGTGAGGCTTCGGTCTGTGCTTGAAGATGGTCAGGGAGTCGGTCGTTCTGACCTTGCTGAGAAGGTCATTCCACCAACGAGGATCCAGGACAGACAGCAGTCTTGAGCAGGCTGGGCAGGAGAAACATTAATAAAGGTATCATCAGGTCATAGTTACCCTAAGCTAGCATTAAACATTAATACGTAGTCGGTACTACTGATGTTATTGTTTCTATAGTAACGGCTCATACACTGGGACTTGTATGGCTGAATATAAAATAAACTGTGTGTAATCGTTGACATAGTGAAGTGTCTGTTAGATGTTTATTTAGTATGTATGGAAGGAGTCTTCCTGTCGTCTTGTTCTTATTAAATTAGAGAGGGGGGAGGGGTGGTGAAGGAATGACTGTTTATTGAGGTTTTTCACCCACGTGACCAAGTCATGTGATGCATCGTTAGGCTGCCATTTTGGACGTCACGGCTCGAATCAGTTTGAATGCGAGGAAGGCGACAAACGAAAAACATAAAAGAAAAAGGAGCGAGATGCAGAAAACACCTTCACTATCCAGCGACGTAGGGCATTTACAGGGCGAGCAGAGGGAGAGGTATTTGCAAAAACTGAGGTTAGCAGGCTTAGAGAACGACGTTTACCTGCTTCCACCAGGATTGTTCACTGACGTACGGAAGTACACGAAGCCCTCGTCTTTACCTGACTTCGGCCCACATGATCTGTATACCTATGTCGTTAAAAACCCATCGCCATACACAGGTATTGATCTGAAAGCGTATACGAGTTTGGATACCTACAAATATTTTGTGTCAGGCTGGGTAACATGCCTACATCAGCGGGTCGTCCCTGGAGCCGGTGATCGCCATCTGATTACAGCTAAGGTTTGTTCACATTTTCATTTACTTTCGGTCCTCAGGATAAACAAAATGTTTTAAATGTCATTGAAATAACTTCTTAGTCTGTTGAGACATGGCCCGTTATAAATTTGCTGTTACCAGGCAATGACCAAGAACTGTATTATTAGGGTCGGTGTCTGTGTTGTAGCAGTGTACTAGCAGCTAGCTGTTAGCACTAGCTAATGTCAACAACATAGTAGCTAGTATGTTACTGTAGCAATGTTTACGTTCAGTCATTTGGATGACTGTTAAAACCTTTCAGTCTCAAGTTTTTCCTTTACTGTATTTGCTAGTTTACTGTAATTATGATCCGGCAGCTATTTACACCGGATCCAGTGTAAATAGCTGCCGGAGCGCGCTCCGGCTTGCTCCCCCTCAAATTAAGCAGCGCACTCCGGCAGCTATTTACACTGGATCCGGTGTAAATAGCTGCCGGATCATAATTACAGTAAACTAGTAAATACAGTAAAGGAAAAACTTGAGACTGAAAGGTTTTAACAGTCATCCAAATGACTGAACGTAAACATTGCTACAGTAACATACCAGCTACTATGTTGTTGACATTAGCTAGCTTGACCTTCAAAATGGCGGACACCGGGGCGTCACGTGACCCTGTGACGTCAGGTGAAATACTTCAATAGCTGCTATAATGTAAATGAGAACAGGAAGTAACTTGTTTTGCAGATGTTCCACAACACGACGCAACTGTAAATGATTTTTTTTTAAAAACCCATAGCATTCATTTTCTGTTTAATTAATAAACATTGCAATCATTGGCTAATTGATCACTGTGGTATAAGAGGAATAAAACACTTCAGGATGTTCAATTAGAGGGAAATAATCCACTTTGTGGAGGTAACAGGAACTCCGTTTCATCACACCACATCATCAGTGATTACTGTCAAATAAGAGGTGAGAACGCACAGTGTTTCATTCCTTATACAGTGGGGCTTGAAAGTTTGTGAACCCTTTAAAATTGTCTATATTTCTGCATAAATATGACCGAAAACATCATCAGATTTTCACACAAGCCCTAAAAGTAGATAAAGAGAACCCAGTTAAACAAATGAGACAAAAATATTATACTTGGTCATTTATTTATCGAGGAAAATGATCCAATATTACATATCTGTGAGTGGCAAAAGTATGTGAACCTTTGCTTTCAGTATCTGGTGTGACCCCCTTGTGCAGCAATAACTGCAACTAAATGTTTGCAGTAACTGTTGATCAGTCCTACACACCGGCTTGGAGGAATTTTAGCCCGTTCCTCCGTACAGAACAGCTTCATCTCTGGGATGTTGGTGGGTTTCCTCACATGAACTGCTCGCTTCAGGTCCTTCCACAACATTTCGATTGGATTAAGGTCAGGACTTTGACTTGGCCATTCCAAAACATTATTCTTCTTTAACCATTTTTTGGGAGAATGACTTGTGTGCTTAGGGTCGTTGTCTTGCTGCATGACCCACCTTCTCTTGAGATTCAGTTCATGGACAGATGTCCTGACATTTTCCTTTAGAATTCACTGGTATAATTCAGAATTCATTGTTCCATCAATGATGGCAAGCTGTCCTGGCCCAGATGCAGCAAAACAGGCCCAAACCATGATACTACCACCACCATGTTTCACAGATGGGATAAGGTTGTTATGCTGGAATGCAGTGTTTTCCTTTCTCCAAACATAACGCTTCTCATTTAAACCAAAAAGTTCTATTTTGGTCTCATCCGTCCACAAAACATTTTTCCAATAGCCTTCTGGCTTGTCCACATGATCTTTAGCAAACTGCAGATGAGTAGCAATGTTCTTTTTGGAGAGCAGTGGCTTTCTCCTTGCAGCCCTGCCATGCACACCATTGTTGTTCAGTGTTCTCCTGATGGTGGACTCATGAACATTAACATTAGCCAATGTGAGAGAGGCCTTCAGTTGCTTAGAAGTTACCATGGGGTCCTTTGTGACCTTGCCAACTATTACACGCCTTGCTCTTGAAGTGATCTTTGTTGGTCGACCACTCCTGGGGAGGGTAACAATGGTCTTGAATTTCCTCCATTTGTACAGTACACAATCTGTCTGACTGTGGATTGGTGGAGTCCAAACTCTTTAGAGATGGTTTTGTAACCTTTTCCAGCCTGATGAGCATCAACAATGCTTTCCTGAGGTCCTCGGAAATCTCCTTTGTTCGTGCCATGATACACTTCCACAAACATGTGTTGTGACAATCAGACTTTGATAGATCCCTGTTCTTTAAATAAAACAGGGTGCCCACTCACACCTGACTGTCATCCCATTGATTGAAAACACCTGACTCTAATTTCACCTTCAAATTAACTGCTAATCCTAGAGGTTCACATACTTTTGCCACACACAGATATTTAATATTGGATCATTTTCCTCAATAAATAAATGACCAAGTATAATATTTTTGTCTCATTTGTTTAACTGGGGGCAGCACGGTGGTGTAGTGGTTAATGCTGTCGCCTCACAGCAAGAAGGTCCTGGGTTCGAGCCCCGTGGCCGGCGAGGGCCTTTCTGTGTGGAGTTTGCATGTTCTCCCCGTGTCCGCGTGGGTTTCCTCCGGGTGCTCCAGTTTCCCACACAGTCCAAAGACATGCAGGTTAGGTTAACTGGTGACTCTAAATTGAGCGTAGGTGTGAATGTGAGTGTGAATGGTTGTCTGTGTCTATGTGTCAGCCCTGTGATGACCTGGTGACTTGTCCAGGGTGTACCCTGCCTTTCGCCCGTAGTCAGCTGGGATAGGCTCCAGCTTGCCTGCGACCCTGTAGAACAGGATAAAGCGGCTAGAGATAATGAGATGAGATGTTTAACTGGGTTCTCTTTATCTACTTTTAGGACTTGTGTGAAAATCTGATGTTGCTTTAGGTCATATTTATGCAGAAATATAGAAAATTCTAAAGGGTTCATAAACTTTCAAGCACATGCTTAATTTGTGTAAAATATATCCTGTTCTTCGTTTGCACGTGACATCATAGCTAATAATGCATGAGGCTTTGAAATGGAAGCGGGCCATGTTGGAGGACACTCACACGGCGCACATTTACTATAGAAGATATCCTTGACAGGTTTTTACACTCCTTTTGTTCCTTCGCTGTGCTACACTTTGTGCTGTAATTGGATGCCGGCACAACTCTATTCGAGACAAGGGGACTTATAAGGTCTTTAGAATTCCAGCAATTAGAAATAATCAAGGAGAAAAAACAAGAGAGTTGTCCAGGGAACGTAGACGTCACTGGCTGTCCAAAATAAACCGGGCTGATCTAAGCGATGAGAAAGCAAAAACCAAACGAGTGTGCAGTGAACATTTTATCAATGGTAAGCGCTACAAACTAGAGCAGCGGCAATAATTATCGCCACCTTAATGATCTTTTGGCCTTTGCAAAAGTAGAAAAGAATTTCAATATGTAAACTGTGCACGAATAATTACTCAGACTTCCACTGGACAAAAAAATGAGTTGATTCCTGATTACTTAGCGTATCCGATCACGTGACACCGTTCCACAATTATTGACACCTTTGTCCACAGTTATCGACATCGTTCCACAATTATCGATATCCAGATGATTTTTTATCAAAAAATTATTGGTATGTGGTATTAACATATCTGTGACGTATCTCAGTCATCCAGGTACATAGTAATCTGTGGTTGGTTGAAGAGAGCAACTGGACTTGCTTGAAGATTGAAGATTTAGGATGAGAGGCGAAACGTTTTCAAGAATCTTCAAGCAAGTCCAGTTGCTCTCTTCAACCAACCACAGATTACTATGTACCTGGATGACTGAGATTCGTCGCAGATATGTTTCTACGCACTTTGGGATGAGATCCCTACGAGAGGACTTCCAGAAAACTGGCAGACATCTTGGCCAGAGAGGATCGTTCATTTTTGTCAACCTGGAACGACCATCACTGAACAGAGGTGGGTGTCTATGACATCTTTTATCAGCCACCTACAATGCAGCCATCAGCATTCTGATTCAGATTCTATGATGATCCATGAGACGATAAATACTGGATACTCCCTATTAGTCAGACAGAACTGAGGAAGCCTTTAGGATGAGAGGCGAAACGTCTTCAAGAATCTTCAAGCAAGTCCAGTTGCTCTCTTCAACCAACCACAGATTATGTGGTATTAAATTAACAAAACATAGTTTTTATTTAAAATCTGTTTTACACAGCCTTATATTTAGTACAAAATATATTTTATATAAATATATGGATGTCGGTGTTTATGTAAATGAGGAAGTAATTCTGGCGGCACGGTGGTGTAGTGGTTAGCGCTGTCTCCTCACAGCAAGAAGGTCCGGGTTCGAGCCCCGTGGCCGGCGAGGGCCTTTCTGTGTGGAGTTTGCATGTTCTCCCCGTGTCCGCGTGGGTTTCCTCCGGGTGCTCCGGTTTCCCCCACAGTCCAAAGACATGCAGGTTAGGTTAACTGGTGACTCTAAATTGACCGTAGGTGTGAATGTGAGTGTGAATGGTTGTCTGTGTCTATGTGTCAGCCCTGTGATGACCTGGCGACTTGTCCAGGGTGTACCCCGCCTTTCGCCCGTAGTCAGCTGGGATAGGCTCCAGCTTGCCTGCGACCCTGTAGAAGGATAAAGCGGCTACAGATAATGAGAAGAGATGAGGAAGTAATTCTAATGTCTGTAAACAAATGAACTGATAATATTTAACCTGCATCAGAAAATCTTTCTGTTCCACTTTCTAAGTATTTTCATAGATCACATTTTGTTACTCATTCGTTGTTTGTATTAATTTCTAGTTTTGTCGTTTACCAATAAATATCAACAGGGAATCGACACTGTAACCACATGAACATCCAGGTCAAAGGTCGCGTGTCATTCCTCGAACCCAAATATAAAATGTCTACTGATATTGTAATATGTGGTAGATATTTACAACAAACTAAAAAAAAAATTTAAAAATCTGAATGGAATAGAAAAATCTGAATATTTCCAGCATGTAATTTTTTATTTTTACTTCTGGTCCAATACTATTTACTGCAATCGGATTCCAAATACTCTGTAAACATTTCATTCTGTTATGAATCAGAAAAAAAGATTATCATAAATCACAGCACTTTTTTTAAGTACTTCATCTACTTCAGAATCTCATCTCATCTCATTATCTCTAGCCACTTTATCCTGTTCTACAGGGTCGCAGGCAAGCCGGAGCCTATCCCAGCTGACTACGGGCGAAAGGCGGGGTACACCCTAGACAAGTCACCAGGTCATCACAGGGCTGACACATAGACACAGACAACCATTCACACTCACATTCACACCTACGGTCAATTTAGAGTCACCAGTTAACCTAACCTGCATGTCTTTGGACTGTGGGGGAAACCGGAGCACCCGGAGGAAACCCACGCGGACAACATGCAAACTCCGCACAGAAAGGCCCTCGCCGGCCACGGGGCTCGAACCCGGACCTTCTTGCTGTGAGGCGACAGCGCTAACCACTACACCACCGCGCCGCCCTACTTCAGAATCAGAATCAGATTTACTTTATTAATCCCCGGAGGAAAATTCAAATTTGCAACCAAGCTCCTGAATCAAAGAAGAAGTCAACATGTCTAAAAATAGAAGATAAAATAGTCTGAAAAAAGAATAAATAAAAGTAAAATAAATTTAAATAAGTTCAATAACTTAAGTAAAAGCAAAATGAAGTGATTTTATATACAATGATTCCTATCTACATATATTGCACCTGAGTTAAGGATACATGGTAAGACAGTGTACCACAGTGGCATCGTACAGCTTGACAGCGGCAGGTAGGAATGATTTCCTGCGTCTCTCAGTTGTGCTTCAACACAACTGAGAGACAAATACTTCAACAATGTTACACAAAGATTGATCCATAAGTTGTAAATGTCCCTTAATTCCACAGGGTGTCAATAATAGTGAACACCAGTCAAAGTGATCACTATTATCAACACCTCACGTGACTTCTCAAACCCGCGTTTAGATACAAAATGGCAAACAAAGTAGGTTTCGACAAGGAGATCATGAAATATCAGTGAATTTGATCAGTAAAAACATGTCCATAATCTTTCCACCATGCTTACCTGCAATGATAGCATCCAGGTTTTCTGAAAAATTGCTGATCGTGCTAAAAAAAAAAAAAAATTCCATCTCAGGTAATGAGCTGTGTCATCAGACGACAAGATCAAATGGCGAGGGGGTGGGGGGTGTCTTCCGGCTGATTAATTAATCAATAATAACTATTGGAACTGAAACTCACCTTTGTAAACTTGTTTTTTATTGGCAAATCTGAAAAGGTGTCGATAATTATGGACTGTCGATAATTGTAGCTGCTGCTGTAGTTATTAATGAAAGATTGCAATATATAAGAAATATTGGATTGTTTAATAGCCTGGTCGTGCAGAAACTCACCATGATCATCGAGTGCGTGATCCAACAGTCAAAGGCTTCTACGATTGTTTCTTTTTAAAAAGAGCTGTATATAATTTTTGATGACGCTGCTTTTATTTTGCTTTTTCTTTCCATTCAGGAAACCAGCTGATCTCTACAATGTTACGGATCCAGACTGGGCCACAACAAAATCAAAGATGGTACTAAAGCGGTAGCTCGAAATGCTAGGCTTACAGAGCGCAAAAAGAAACGCAAAATTATTGAAGAACCTTCCCAAATGATCACAGAGTCAATCGATCAAGATTCATGTCAATCTACAACCTCAAATACTGTAGCCTTGTCGCCCAGTGAGCGCTCTTTTAGAACTAAATATGTTATATAGTGTGTTAGATACTTATCATTTGAAGCGGTCAAAATGATTGTTTTTAAAATAGATTTGAGAAATGACTACAAGCTTCAAAATGTAACTCTCTTGGAAGGCCATCCAGTGAGTTAAAATAAGTTGAATAAGTTCTGTTATCGCTTGGAACGCTGTTTACAGACGCCATATTGTTTGATTGTATATCCTCCAATATGGCAGCGATCAATGATGCAAGCAGTTTTGGTCACATGGTTGCAAATGAAGAATACTCTTCTGTCTTTTTCTTTCTTTCTTTCTCTCTTTACTTCTATCCTACTTCCCCCTCCTTTTTGTTCTCCTCAATTTCTTACCTTTTCCCATTTTATCCATCTCTACTCTTTTCCTTCATTTTTTTTCTCTTGCTGTACAACCATTACAAACCCATCCATCCATTATCTCTAGCCGCTTTATCCTGTTCTACAGGGTCGTGGGCAAGCTGGAGCCTATCCCAGCTGACTGCGGGCGAGAGGCGGGGTACACCCTGGACAAGTCGCCAGGTCATCACAGGGCTGACACAGAGACACAGACAACCATTCACACTCACATTCACACCTACGCTCAATTTAGAGTCACCAGTTAACCTAACCTGCATGTCTTTGGACTGTGGGGGAAACCGGAGCACCCGGAGGAAACCCACGCAGACATGGGGAGAACATGCAAACTCCGCACAGAAAGGCCCTTGCCGGCCACGGGGCTCGAACCCAGACCTTCTTGCTGTGAGGCGACAGTGCTAACCATAACACCACCCGCTATTACAAACCGAATCTTTATATTAAATCTTAGAAATTATTTAAAATTCATGATTAAAGTAGTTTGTAATTCGGTTGCATCCAGCGAAGCGTTCAGTACCATCAGGATTCTGGAGTCATGCGTCAGTTTTTCATGAAGGCGCCTGAGAAACCATCATGTAGAAATCTTCCTGCAGTACACACATTCAACCAGCAGGAGGATCCAGAAGACAACACTACGTCTCCTGAAGCACCAAGGACGCCAAGGAAGACTGATGGATGTTTGCAGTTTGGTTAATCAACATTCAGCTTCCTGACTGGGAGGGTTTCAGTCCCACAGGACTCAAAGCACTGAACAAATCAAACAGTGGGCAGTCAGTTACCTTGCATGAACCTGAATCAGTCACTGATTTCTTAATAAATTAACAATAATAATAATAATAATAATAAAGCAGTATAAAGTTAGAGTCCTTGCTAACTTCCAGATACCTGTACAGATTTCGTCTGAATAGATGTAAAGTAGGCGGGGCTAATTATTGATCAAGTGGTGAAGGTCGAAGGTTCCGCTGCAGCCTGGAAAACAAGGCGGGGCACATGTAGCCCTGCCCCTAACCCTGGCCAAAACCCATGAGGCATGGCTACACATGTAGCCCCACCCATAATGAAGCATAGCTATACATGCCCCGCCTCGTTCTCCTGGCTGCAAGTGGATGTAGCCTAATTTGTGCTGAAGATTCATCTCCACCAATCACAGAGCAGATGTCACTTGTCCAAAGATACAGAGGTGCAATGTACTGTTAATGAACATGGTAAGGAGCCAGCGTGCAAAGATGATGATACAAGGGTCAACTTTTTGGGCAATGTTGCCAGAGACAACTAATTAGGGCAACAGACAATTAGCACCAACCAATCAGATAAGAGCAAATCTATTGCCAGGGAGACAGACACCGCAAAGATGGACCCTGAAACATTTGCAGCGGTCACTTTTGTCACTTTTAGATCAGACAATGAGTTCGACAATCTCTATTACAACTCACAAAAAAAAAAAAATTATGAGCTGCCCATCACTTTTAAGAGAGATAACATTATCCCGACATAGTTAGCGATAACTTTCAGCTAACTATGGTAGCAAAAAATACCACTAGTTCACTAAATCTAGTATACTTCTAGTATACTTCTTTAATACTAAAAATAAGAGCGTATGCTTTCAGTTTACTTTTTATTTACTTATCAGAGATTTACTTAAAGTCATACATAAGTATACTTGGCTTATACTGAAAAGTATACGTATATTAAGCTTATGCTTAAACTTTTGATCAAGATATCTCATCTCATTATCTGTAGTCGCTTTATCCTGTTCTACAGGGTCGCAGGCAAGCTGGAGCCTATCCCAGCTGACTACGGGCGAAAGGCGGGGTACACCCTGGACAAGTCGCCAGGTCATCACAGGGCTGACACATAGACACAGACAACCATTCACACTCACATTCACACCTACGCTCAATTTAGAGTCACCAGTTAACCTAACCTGCATGTCTTTGGACTGTGGGGGAAACCGGAGCACCCGGAGGAAACCCACGCGGACACGGGGAGAACATGCAAACTCCGCACAGAAAGGCCCTCGCCGGCCACGGGGCTCGAACCCGGACCTTCTTGCTGTGAGGCGACAGCGCTAACCACTACACCACCGTGCCGCCTGGGACAATTAATTTTTTTTATTATTATTTATTTATTTTTCTTTAGAGCTTGGATGTCAATTTCAGTTGTCATTGCCATGTTTTTATACTTGGGAATTAGGGTGCATCAGCTGCCCCCTAAAAATGAAAAGTTCCTCCGATCATGATGCATTTTTGTTTTTATGTTCCTTTTGGTAAGAAAACACACTGGGTGAAATATTTTGACAAAATTCAAAAGTTTAATGGTGGCACCCGGAGCTCAAAGTTATGGAAAAAGCTGCTATTTTATGACTTTTATGACAAAATTTCGATCACTTTTCATGGAGCATTATGGCACCTTATAGCGTATACCAAATATCTTAGATACACATTTTTAGTACATATTCTAAATATATTATCAAGCACAGTTTGAGTTTTAGCTGTTCATTGAATCATTGTTCAACTACTTTTAAACAATACAAATGTATTATGAATCACATTAATGCTTCTCAATCCCTTGCAAAGGTTCTTAACATGATCGCTGGGTCACATGAAATCAATAAACGGAGTCCAACATTGTGATTCAAACCTTACGCGAAAACATAAAATAAGCGTTTTTTGGCAAAAAAATGAACCTCATGGTGCCACCGTTAGACTTTTGAATATGGTCAAAAAATTTACAGGATGTCTTTATTGGTGAAAAGGAACATCCAAACAAAAATGCATCAGATTTTATGAAAGTGAGGGCAACTGATGCACCCAATTGGGAATTTAATACAATGTTGCTTTAAATTTTGATTTTTAAAGAAAATGAATATGTTGTTAATCCTGAGTATCTGTTGTTATTTTGTGAATTCTTCTTACCTTTATAACTTCATTGTAACTTAAGGTACAAAACACTTAAATTGTCTCCTGGTAGTGTGCATGAGGTAAGGGTTAGAGCTCGAAAACTAACAGTATACCTAGAAGGGTAATTGCAGTAAACTTCAAAACTAAAAAGTGGACTAGATGTATAGAACCAGTAACTAACAATATATTTCTAATATGCTATAAAGCATACTTTTATAAACTAAAAAGTGGACCAATAGTATATTTCCAGTACACAACACAAAGTATACTTTAATAAACTAAAAAGTGGACTAGAAGTATAAAACAAGTAAACTCATAGTATATTTCCAGTATACTATGAAGTATGCTTTTGTAAACTAAAGAGTGGACTACAAGTATAGAACTAGTAAACTATTAGTATATAAGTTTACTTGTGGTATACTTGCAGTACAAAATAAAAAATACTAGTTGTATACTCAGAGTTTACTTCTCTTAGGCTTAAAGTATACTTTTTATAAACTAAAAGTGGGTCAATTTAGTCCCAAGAAGTATTAGATTAGTTTACTTACAAGTATATTGTAAGTACATTGATATCAGTATACTTGGTACACAAAAGTATACTTAAGGAAATATACTTTAACTTTACTTAAGAATACTTAATAAAATGAACTTGAAGTATATTTCTTTTTGATAAGGGCTTAGCTGAAAAAAAATTAATCAATGTCTTAATTCCAACGTGAGCACAGAAAAATAGATGTCTGTTGGTTTTCTAATCATTTGATGAGGTAAATTCACCACTTTGGGTTTACACATAAAATAACTTACCGCCATAGAAAGATACAAGTTGTCTGTCTTTCTTCTTTTTCGTTCCACTGCCGGAGACGCCGCCATCTTTGTTGAAAATTTCAGAAGCTATCACTCAGGTGGTCATGTGATTCACTGCTAGCACTCATCTTAAAAAGTTGCCCAAAATGATCAGAATGGTTCAGATAGAAAGTATGCCGTTCCAATTTCAATGGGAAAGTGTCGAAGTGCAAAAAGTTGCCCCATGTCAAGTCAAGTCAAGTCAACTTTATTGTCAAATATGCTATACATGCTCGACATACAGCACAGATGAAATTTCAGTCCTCTCTGACCCACGGTGCAAACAGGCAATGCAATAAATAAAAATAGAATAATTGAAAAAACAAACAAACAGTATAAACACTCTAGATAAGAACTAGACATAGACTAAACACTCAGACAAACAATATAAACACCTTAAAAGGTGAATCCATTGGAGGTTACCGTAGTTTGAACTTTGCTAAAATATTGCTAATTGCACCACAACAGTAAATTAGTTTAGCCTGGGGAAGCACACGCTGCCACACACAGCTCCAGAGTCTCGGGTATCACCCTGAACTCGTACGTTCTTGTTGAGTCTACTCCAGTCTCCGCCCATTTAGCAAAAACATGCTAGGAGATGAATCGTCTATGCTACATTGTTACTAGTTGTGAATCCGTGAATATGTCTGGTGACCTGCAATGAACTTCATCCTGTCCAGTGTGTATTCTCACCTCACCTCATCTGACCCCCAGTGCTCCTGGGACAGACTCGAGATCCACCACGGGTTTTAGTGGTTACCAAATATGAATGAATGAATGAATGAATGAATGAAGTATCAGCTGGATATCTCAGTTTATCCTGTACCATGTATTAATCTTGTTTTAATTGAGTGCAAAAAAAATCTTTAGTGAGGCTCCTGGTACATAATATAGTTTACATCACAAGCTAACAAATGAGAAAACAATATGGATGCCGCATTTAGAGAAGCTTCTCTCTCTGGAATGGTACACAGTCTTACACACTTAGCAGCTTCTCGGTCAAGATCGAAAATCAAACAACCTGAAAATGGCTTTCAGATGATGCTTACAGTGGTGCTTGAAAGTTTGTGAACCCTTTAGAATTTTCTATATTTCTGCATAAATATGACCGAAAACATCATCAGATTTTCACACAAGTCCTGAAAGTAGATAAAGAGAACCCAGTTAAACAAATGAGACAAAAATATTATACTTGGTCATTTATTTATTGAGGAAAATGATCCAATATTACATATCTGTGAGTGGCAAAAGTATGTGAACCTTTGCTTTCAGTATCTGGTGTGACCCCCTTGTGCAGCAATAACTGCATCTAAACGTTTGCGGTAACTGTCGATCAGTCCTGCACACCGGCTTGGAGGAATTTTAGCCCATTCCTCCGTACAGAACAGCTTCAACTCTGGGATGTTGGTGGGTTTCCTCACATGAACTGCTCGCTTCAGGTCCTTCCACAACATTTCGATTGGATTAAGGTCAGGACTTTGACTTGGCCATTCCAAAACATTAACTTTATTCTTATTTAACCATTCTTTGGTAGAACGACTTGTGTGCTTAGGGTTGTTGTCTTGCTGCATGACTCACCTTCTCTTGAGATTCAGTTCATGGACAGATGCCCTGACATTTTCCTTTAGAATTCACTGGTGTAATTCAGAATTCATTGTTCCATCAATGATGGCAAGCCGTCCTGGCCCAGATGCAGCAAAACAGGCCCAAACCATGATACTACTGCCACCATGTTTCACAGATGGGATAAAGTTCTTATGCTGGAATGCAATGTTTTCCTTTCTCCAAACATAACGCTTCTCATTTAAACCAAAAAGTTCTATTTTGGTCTCATCCGTCCACAAAACATTTTTCCAATAGCCTTCTGGCTTGTCCACGGGAGCTTTAGCAAACTGCAGATGAGCAGCAGTGTTCTTTTTGGAGAGCAGTGGCTTTCTCCTTGCAACCCTGCCATGCACACCATTGTTGTTCAGTGTTCTCCTGATGGTGGACTCATGAACATTAACATTAGCCAATGTGAGAGAGGCCTTCAGTTGCTTAGAAGTTACCCTGGGGTCCTTTGTGACCTCGCCGACTATTACACGCCTTGCTCTTGGAGTGATCTTTGTTGGTCGACCACTCCTGGGGAGGGTAACAATGGTCTTGAATTTCCTCATTTGTACACAATCTGTCTGACTGTGGATTGGTGGAGTCCAAACTCTTGAGAGATGGTTTTGTAACCTTTTCCAGCCTGATGAGCATCAACAACACTTTTTCTGAGGTCCTCAGAAATCTCCTTTGTTCGTGCCATGATACACTTCCACAAACATGTGTTGTGAAGATCAGACTTTGATAGATCCCTGTTCTTTAAATAAAACAGGGTGCCCACTCACACCTGATTGTCATCCCATTGATTGAAAACATCTTACTCTAATTTCACCTTCAAATTAACTGCTAATCCTAGAGGTTCACATACTTTTACCACTCACAGATATATAATATTGGCTCATTTTCCTCAATAAATAAATGACCAAGTATAATATTTTTGTCTCATTTGTTTAACTGGGTTCTCATTATCTACTTTTAGGACTCGTGTGAAAATCGGATTATGTTTTCAGTCATATTTATGCAGAAATATAGAAAATTCTAAAGGGCTCACAAACTTTCAAGCACCACTGTAAATACAGGATGTGGTCAGATTTTTTTTTTTTAATTCAGTGGTGGTTTAAGCCCCAGCACCATCCAGATGTCACTGAGGAGCCCTTGAGCAAGGTCTTTAAGGCCTCGTCCAACAATACCAATAACTATAACAACTATAACGCTAACTATAAAGTTCATGTGGTCGGTGCTCACACCAGACCAATAACGATCCCTATAGCCCAGGCCTGGGTTTATCCGTATCGCTGAGATTGCTTCTGGAGTGATTTTTCCAAACCTGGACTTGATCCGATAAAACATCTGACCAAACAGGTCATTGTTTACGTGATGTTGTCTGAGCACGTGCTATTTTTCCTGAACACGTTTGTACATCCTTGTTGCATCATAAAGTCACGGAATACGGATTCACAGAAAATAAAGAATATAATATAAAGCATGGATCTTTTATTCACGGATATGTGATTATTTTCTGTGAAATATCAACAGTAAATTAATAAAGTAAACACAGAAATGCAGGTACGATATTTTAATTATGAACTTCGGCAGTCCAAACATTTAATTGTTTTAGACTTCTTAATTTTTTATCCGTGATGCATCATCCGTATGAAATCCATAACCAATCTGTAATATACTGAAACGTCCGTGACCAATCTATAAATTATTAGCATCCGTGATGCATCCATATTAAAATCTGTAACCACTTTGTATTTATGTTGTATCCTTTTTTATGATATTTCCATAATCCATGAAGTATCCGTGTTTTATCAACCACCGGAGTGTGTTCATGGGTTGTTTTGAAGTCCAAGCTGTACAGTTTGACCTGGAATAATGTGCTACTACTTGGAAAAAACTTCCATGACTATTCCTAAGTTGCAGGCATTTATTTCCCTGAGTGTCAGGACCAAGTGATATTATAGTGGGGATTATAGTTGTGGTGTTTCTGCTCCAGACTGGAACTAAATTCAGGCAGAGGGATAGTGAGTTGGAGTTATAGGTATAGCTATCGGTGTTGTGGGACCAGGCCCTTAAATCTGCTGGCTCCAGGGGCACCATGTGCTCCGACCACGCCTTCTTACCAAGCAGGGATGTCTGAAGAAAAGGATTTCACTCTACTGTAATGTACATATGATGAACAAAGGCTTTCTTATTATTCTTTCAGTGGTTTCTCAATTTGATCACATTCAGTAATCACCACCTTACTGGTGTGCCTCCGTCAGAGTTTACTCTAAAAACAGATATTGGTTTCAACATCATGATGAAACTGATGACATGTCGCTCGGTGACAGGGGCCGATTAGCGAGCGAGGACTTTTGGACCTCAGTGCACAGCAACATCAGCCAATGAATGTAAAGTCAGAGAATCGGAAATAAGTTCAGAAATGTTGAGTGAGTGTGTGTGTGTGTGTACAGGTCTGAAGCCAGTGAGTGATCAGTTTGAACCTGGGACTAGATTTAAAAAATAATAATAATAAAAAATCAATAACTTTACACTGAGTGCAGAATTATTAGGCAAGTGAGTATTTTGACCACAACATCCTTTTAATGCATGTTGTCCCACTCCAAGCGGTTTAGGCTTGAAAGCCTACTACCAATTAAGTATATCAGGTGCTGTGCATCTGTGTAATGAGAGGGGGTGTGGTCTAATGACATCAACACCCTATATCAGGTGTGCATAATTATTAGGCAACCTCTTTTCCTCTGGCAAAATGGGTCAGAAGAGAGATCTGACAGACTTTGAAAAGTATAAAATTGTGAGATGTCTTGCAGACGGATGCAGCACTCTTGAAATTGTGAAGATGTTGAAACGTGATCACCGAACAATCAAGCGTTTCATTGCAAATAGTCAACAGGGTCGAAAGAAGCGTGTGGGGAAAAAAAAGGCGCAAAATAACTGCACATGATCTGCGGAAAATCAAGCATGAAGCTAACAAGCAGCCATTAGCATCCAGTTCTGCCATATTCCAGAGTTGCAACATTCCTGGAGTGTCAAAGAGTACAAGGTGTGCAATACTGAGGGACATGGCCAAGGTAAGGAAGGCTGAAAAACGACCACCACTGAGTAAGGCACACAAGATAAAACGTCAAGACTGGGCCAAGAAATATCTTAAGACTGATTTTTCTAAGGTGCTGTGGTCTGATGAGATGAGAGTGACTCTTGATGGGCCAGATGAATGGGCCTGTGGCTGGATCAGTAATGGGCACAGAGCTCCACTCCGACTCAGACGCCAGCAAGGTGGAGGTGGAGTACTGCTATGGGCTGGTATCATCAAAGACGAGCTTGTTGGACCTTTTCGAGTTGAGGATGGACTCAAACTCAACTCCCAGACCTACTGCCAGTTCCTGGAAGAAACCTTCTTCAAGCAGTGGTATAGGAAAAAGTCAGCATCTTTCAAGAAGAACATGATTTTCATGCAGGATAATGCTCCATCTCATGCGTCCAAATACTCCACTGCGTGGCTAGCCAGTAAAGGTCTGAAAGGTGAAAAAAATAATGACATGGCCCCCTTGTTCACCTGACCTAAACCCCATAGAGAACCTGTGGTCCATTATAAAACGTGAGGTCTACAAAGAGGGAAAACAGTACACCTCTCTGAACAGCGTCTGGGAGGCCGTGGTTGCTGCTGCACACAATGTTGGTCGTGAACAGATAAAGAAATTGACAGAATCTATGGATGGAAGGCTTTTGAGTGTCCTTACGAAGAAGGGTGGCTATATTGGTCACTGATTTGTTTTTGTTTTGTGTTTGAATGTCAGATATGTTTATTTGCAAATCTGGAGTTGTCATATCAGTGTACCTGGTGAAAATAAATAAGTGAAATGGCTACATATTTGGTTTTTATTAAGTTGCCTAATAATTCTGCACAGTGAAAGTTACCTGAACACATACATATTCTCCTAAAATGGCCAAAACTAAAAACACCCCACTCTAACTTCCATACATATTCAGCTTTGATATTTATGAGTCTTTTTGTTTGATTGAGAACATAGTTGTTGTTCAATAATAAAACTAATCCTCAAAAATACAACTTGCCTAATAATTCTGCACTCAGTGTAAAAACACTAATGCTGGGATCAGACTGCACAATATTTTTGTCTTTCTTGATGGTCACCATGTCAGGATTCCCTCAACCACAGTGCCAGAAACACTTGCCATGTCTTGGTTGGGGGTCGAGTTGTTCCAGTTTAGAGTTTTCATTAGTCTTTGAGTTTAGTTTTACAAGTGCATAAGTAGTTTCGTTTTGAAGAATTGACTGGTTTTATTTTAAGTGTGAATTTTAGTTTTTCAGGAACAGCTGGGTTGCATCCAACGTCACATCTGCCTCATTAGATATGCAAGACATGAAGTGGTGGTCAACTACAGTAAGCTCACTTTTCACCAATGGTGAACTGTTACTATTAGAGCTGGGACTTGAGCTCAGCCAAACCTTAGCGAGACACCAAAAAAAGCAATAGTAAAAGCAAAGGATTTTGTAAGGGATTAGCAGCAGGCTGCCAGGTCGCTGTGTTGTGTGTAGCTGTTGATGTTGATTTTAAAAGTAACTCAGTAAATTACACAGGGAAATGAATACTTAAGTCTGAGTGAAAAATACTGTAGTGAGCATGCAGCATGGAAGAAGAGTCTGGAGACAGAAAGCTTAGTTTCTCAGTCGTTAGCCTGTGCTACTTGCTCTTGATGGTGCTGGCTTGACTGCTAACACTACTGGTGAATGCTACACTGGCTGGAAGGTGACTTCACTGCTGCACTGACGGCGCTGACTTGCGGTTAAGCTCGTGTTGGCCTTTGAGAAGACCGAGGGTGATACATTTTTGGTCCCTCCCACTATAAATCAAAATCTGATTGGTTAATTAATTCATCTGTCACTTCCTACATAAACATACCCTGTCATGGACTTCTGTCCTGGCAATGAAGTCCTAACCAATGAATGAGCAGCTCTAAACTCTTCTCAGCCTTGAGACAACAAACAAAACAATCTCATTGGATAACTCAATTTTAATGTTTTCAGGACAGTAATTTCTGTCCTTTCATTTCTGAAGGAAATTTGATAGAAAATGAGGCTAAATTTGAAGACAATAATTATAATGACATAATGAAAGAATGAAAGAAATTAAATATAATATTTGAAATGTTGATATGTTTGGGTCATCTCTGAACGCCTAGATGGCCCTAATGGTTCGTCTCTGCTGTTCAAAAAGCGTTGCTATCACTGGAGAGCCTCATTCGTCGTTAAAATGCCGTACACTTGCATTGTTTTGTGCTGTTCAAATTGAACAAACTGTGAAACTGATAAAAGTTTCTTCCAGGTTCCCCATGAAGTGATGAAAAAGGGTGAAAGAGCAAAGGATTTTACCAAAAGACAATGGGAAAGGTGGCTCTTGAACCTTTCATTGCGATGGAAGGGAGCCAAGTCGAAGAACGCTCGAGTTTGCAGTGATCACTTCGTGAAAGGTTTGTAAATTCCTCTGATTTATTTCCTTTGAGTTCACAAATCACTTACTTTAGTCACCATTTTCCGTTATTTCATGATGTTTCGAAGTTCAGGAGACGCTTCAGTCCTCAGATGTGTTTTTGTTTACGGTTTGATCATGGTCGCCATGTTGTAAACTAATGCATATGTTTTCACTTTATGTATCAGGATATCCAAGCAATCTATACGACTAAAGGAAGGCTGTCTGTCTCTCTGTCTGTTCACCAGTGCAAATCGACATGGCTAGATGCACATACTCCATACTTTGCACATGGATTGGTGACACCCCACAGGGGCCCAAGACAACATTTTCGATTTCCCAAAACTGGGATTGGTGCTAATCCATTTCCCATAGGCTACATGCTTGCGCTAATACACTGCGCGCAGCCTCGGCAGGGAATCCCCTCCCCCACTCACCTGAGAATTTGGATTGTACGGGACCTTGCAATCAGCACTCCTCACCGGAGACTTCCGCTAGCGCCGAGTCTACGTCACTGAGGAAACGTGAGCAGCGATTTACGTCATTTTGACAGAACACAGTGGAAAAAATTTATTTATATATATATTCAACAGTCAAGATGTTTATTTGTCATATACACAATAACAGACAGCGGTTTATTATTGGGTAATGAAATTCTTATTTTGCAACTACCCGAACAAACTATGCTTGCTAATATAAAAAGAAATATATATAAAATATGATATATAAAATATATAGTGATATGCAATGCAAAATATAAAAGTAGAATGAAAATAAACATAATTTAAAAAAAACCAAACAATATGCAAACATAGAGGTGGATATACTGTGCAATGTACAATGTCTTGTGCAAAATTGCAAATATAGAGGTAGATGGTGATTATAATCTGTGGTTCAAAAGCCTGATGGCCTGGGGGTAAAAACTGTTTGTCAGTCTAGTAGTCCTTGCTTTCACACTCCTGTAGCGTCTGCCAGATGGTAGGAGTGTGAATAGTCTGTGTTGTGGGTGTGTTTGGTCCCTGATGATGCTCTGTGCCCTTTTTGTCACCCGGGTGTTGTAAATGTCCTGTAGTGGGGGGAGGACAGCTCCACAGATGAACTGTGCCATTTTAATGACACGCTAGAGAGCCTTTCTGTCCTGAGTTGTGCAGTTCCCGTACCACACAATGACGGAATTTGTCAGGACACTCTCCACTGTGCACCTGTAGAAGTTGCTGAGGAGTTTGGTGGACAGTCCAAATTTCCTCAGCTTCCTCAGGAAGAAGAGTCTCTGTTGAGCCTTCTTGATGGTCTGCTGTGTGTTGTGTGTCCAGGTGAGATCCTCAATGATGTGAGTTCAGAGGAATTTAAATGTTTTCACCCTCTCCACCCGTGTCCCGTTGATGTGCAGCGAGGCGTGCTGGTCTCTCCTCCTCTTCCTCGGGTCAATAATTATCTCCTTGGTCTTCTCAGCATTCAAGGAGAGGTTATTTTCCCGGCACTAGGAGACCAGCCGAGCCACCTCCTCCCTGTAGGCTCTCTCATCACCGCCGGTGATCAGCCCAATGACAGTGGTGTCATCAGCAAACTTGATGATGGAAGTGTTACTCTGGGAGGGGGTGCAGTCGAAGGGTGTACAGGAGTGGGCTGAGCACACAGCCTTGGGGGGTCCCTGTGCTCACTATCTTGGTGCTGGATGTTCTGGTACTGACTCTGACAGCCTGGGGTCTGTTTGTGAGAAAGTCCAGGACCCAGCAGCAGAGGGAGGATGTCAGTCCAAGAGTGGAGAGCTTCTCAGTCAGTCTGCTGGGGATGACAGTGTTGAAGGCTGAACTGTAGTCCACAAACAGCATTCGAACATAGGTGTCCCTGTGTTCCAGGTGTGACAGGGCTGTGTGGATGGCTGCATTGACAGCATCATCAGTTGAACGGTTCTGACAATATGCAAATTGAAGAGGGTCTATTGTGTCTGGGATGTCCTTTTTGATGTGTGACATGACTATCCTCTCAAAACACTTCATTACAACTGAAGTGAGTGCAATTGGGCAATAGTCATTCAGGCATGTTATATTGTTTTTCTTTGGGAGGGGCACTATGGTGGTGGTCTTGAAGCATGTGGGCACAGACGACATGGAGAGGGACAGGTTGAAAATGTCTGTGAAGACCTCTGCTAACTGTGTGGAGCAGGCCCTCAAAGCACGGCCGGAGATGTTGTCAGGGCCGGCTGCCTTTCGGGGGCTAGTCCTCCTGAAGACCTTGCTCACCTCGGTTATGGTCACAGTGGGTGAAGAGCTCTGTGCTGCCTCTGCTGGTAGGATCCCTCTGCATTGGTTGGTGTTGAGGGTGTCGAAGCGAGCATAAAACTCGTTCAGCTCATCTGGTGATGTGTTGTGGTTGGCTGTGACCCTGCTGTTCTTCTGCTGGAAATTGGTGATATGTTGCAGGCCCTGCCACATGCATCTGGAGTCTGAGGTGTTGTTTCCACCCAACTCTCCACTGGGCCTTCTAGACCTGTGTTATACAAAGGTATTTGATGTTCATGGGCAATAAGTACTAGTCTTTACAAGGATAATGATGTAGATTGGGCTCTTATACTGAACTAGAGAGATAAGATAATCAAGACGATCCATGTAAACACAAAAGCAGAGCTCACAAGTTAATAGCACAAAACTGCTTTCCCGGCCGTGCAGTTACAGTGAGCCGTGATAACTTCTCTGTCCTGTTTCACCAATCCCCAGATCTTTAAAGGGGTTTCTGTGAATCTTCTTGAATTATTTAGCTGGAACAGAAGAGCAGGGAGGATTGAGAATCGAGCAGCTGTGGTTTGTTTACACCATTTGCAGTGTCCTAGCAAATGTTGCAAAGATGTGTACAAAAAGCCCAGAAAGTCCTCCTTACCCAGGTCTAAATGATACAGGATTCATCTTGTAGTGTCTTAATCCACAGATCTTTAATCCAGCCATGTATATAAAGTTGTTCTCCTTCATGCTCTTCCAGGTTTTCATCTGTGTGTCCGTGTAGAACGATGTCTGCAGCAGCAGATAGTTTGAGATGTCGGGGAACTCAATGGATGGATAATTTTCCAACTTGTAGGAAAAGTCCTTCTTTGTAAGGATCTAATCCCATCACAAAGAGCAACTTTCTGAAGGTATCTTGACTGTGCATTGGCCTCTAAACTGCAAAAATAGTCGGAGACGGTTTCACAAGCTCTTTACATAATGGCAGCCAAATTGGTTTCCCTGACCATCACTTCATTCACCAGAAGTAAACTCGTAATCACAAGTCAAGTCAAGTCAAGTTTATTTGTATATTGCTTTTAACAATAAACATTGTCGCAAAGCAGCTTTACAGAATTTGAACGACTTAAAACATGAGCTAATTTTATCCCTAATCTATCCCCAATGAGCAAGCCTGCAGTGACGGTGGCAAGGAAAAACTCCCTCAGACGACATGAGGAAGAAACCTCAAGAGGAACCAGACTCAAAAGGGAACCCATCCTCATTTGGGCAACAACAGACAACATGACTATAACATTAATAGTTTTAACATGAAGTCAGTTTCATTGATGTTATGGTATAAACTCTTCATTGATGGAAACTTGAGTGCAAAACTGTTCATGACAACTGCAGTCCTAAAGTTAGCAAGTCAACTGTAGTCCTCAGCAATAAAAGCATTACTGGAAGTGTCCAGAGCGTCCTCCAAGTGTGACTTTCAACTGTCCACATGGGGCCGTCCTCCACAGGAGTGATGCGATGAGACTCCAACCAGACACAGGGCACCAGGATGGATCAGGCAGGTCCGAGGAGCAGAAGAGGTCAGCATCTCGATCCCAGGACCGACATGTAACTCAGAGGGACAGATGGGGGGGGGAGAGAAAACACAGGTTGTTAGGTATGCCCAGTGTCACCTGAATAAGTAGGAACAGTATACATATTGCACTGAGTACAAGCAGGGACTCCGGCAAAACTAACTATGACAGCATAATTAAAAGGGGAGAGCCAGAAGGTAACACAGGCATGAGGGAGCCCCGGGACATAAAGCAGCCAGCCACTACACCGTCAACAAACTCAAGTGAGCAGGTGAGTGGGGGACTGACAGCATTCATACATCCCAGTTTACCAAAACACTTTGTCTGAGGACCCTCCAGATCTACTCCTTTACCTCATAAACACCATTAACACAAGGCTTGACTAAACAGATATGTTTTCAGCCGAGATTTAAACGCTGAGACTGTGTCTGATTCCCAAACATTACTTGGAAGGCTGTTCCATAACTGTGGGGCTTTGTAAGAAAAGGCTCCACCCCCTGATGTAGCCTTCACTATATGAGGTACCAGCAGATAGCCTGCAACTTTTGATCTAAGTAGGCGTGGCGGGTCATAGAGGAGCAGAAGTTCACTCAGGTACTGTGGAGCGAGACCATTCAGTGCTTTAAAGATAGTATTTTATTATAGTAGTATTTTATAATCAATACGAAATTTGATTGGGAGCCAATGCAGTGTGGATAAGACAGGGGTGATGTGGTCATATTTTCTAGTTCTAGTAAGGACTCTTGCTGCTGCATTTTGAACTAACTGGAGCTTGTTTATGAACTTATTGGAACATCCAGACAGTAAGGCATTACAATAATCCAACCTGGAGGTAACGAAAGCATGAACTAGTTTTTCCGTGTCATGTAATGACATTAAATGTCTTATCAGAGGTGATTCTAGGGTCTGGTGGGGCCCCAAGCAGAAATCCCACCCCACACCACACCACACAACAGAAATTCACTAGGACAAACTCTTTATTTTAATAAAACATCAACAAATTCTAAGCAATATAGTTTTTTTATTTCACAAGTTACAAATTGTGAAGTTACTAACACATGCAGTTCAATAAATCAACAACAAATTGTGAACAGTAATGTTTTTTTATTTCACACGCTACAAAAAGTGAAGTTACAAAAAGTTACAAATAGATGTCAGCATTTTCATAAATGTTTCATAAAAACAACAATTTGTGAGCAGCGTTTTCTATATTTCTTAAGTTACTGTAAGTTTCTGTTCATTTTAACAGAGTGCAAGGTAATTGCCAATTATATTAAAACAAACAAACAAAACAAAAAACTTTAAAGGCTTTTAGCCTTTGTGTAATGCTAACGCGAGTGAAACTAGACTAGTACCATTATATAGCACTACATCATTCATTATTATTTCGACTGACTTACCACTGTCTTGCTTTCTTCTCTCCTCTTCCTCTTTTTTCTTTTTTCTTTTTACATTCCTGGGTGGATAGCTCCTCTTCATTTTCTTCTTGACGTCGTAATTAGAAGAAAAGCTGGTTTATGTACGACAGGCACAATTTTCTATTTGCAGGTTAATACGCGCAATGACTTTTCAAAATGCAAGTGTCAAATCTCGACTCTCTTTTGCCACCTAGTGGATCAGGGGCCCCAAGCAGCTGCCTGCCTTGACTGGTGACAAGATGCGCCTCTGTGTCTTATCTTAGCAATATTTCTGAGATGAAAGAAAGTTATCCGGGTGATGTTATCAATGTGAGTTTCGAATGAAAGACTGGGGTCAATAATCACTCCGAGGTCTTTTACTGCTGCACATGAAGAAACAGAAAGGCCATCCAGAGTTACTGTGTAATCAGAAAACTTACTTCTAGCTGCATGTGGTCCGAGTACAAGTACTTCAGTCTTGTCAGAGTTAAGCAGAAGGAAGTTAATAAACATCCAGTGTCTAATGTCCTTCACACATTCCTCAATTCTATTAAGCTGGTGTCTCTCATCAGGTTTTGCAGAAACATACAACTGTGTGTCATCAGCATAACAGTGGAAACTAATACAATGTTTACGAATAATATCACACAGAGGTAACAGATATAAAGAAAAAAGCAGTGGACCTAAGACAGAACCTTGTGGAACACCAAACTTTGTATGTCTAGAAAAATCACCATTTACATCAACATACTGATAGCCATCAGTTTAATAAGACCTGAGCCAGGAGAGGCCCATTCCCTTAACTCCCACAACATTTTCTAGTCTATCCAGAAGAATGGAACGATCAATGGTATCAAATGCTGCACTAAGGTCAAGCAACACAAGCAGCGAGACACAGCCCTGATCAGACGCCAACAGTAGGTCGTTTACTACTTTAACCAGAGCTGTCTCTGTGCTATGATGAGGTCTAAATCCTGACTGATACATTTCATGGATGTTATTCCTATATAAATATGAGCATAACTGCTGTGGCACAGCTTTTTCAAGGATCTTGGAGATAAAGGGGAGGTTTGATATTGGCCGATAATTGGACAGCTGACACAAGTCACGTGACTGAACACAACCTATTGCACAGCAAGCATCTTCTTCTTTGGAGGTTTACGGAAGCTGATGTTACATTACTGCCACCTACTGGAAGTGGTCTGTTACTGTCTTGAGGGGAAAACAACACAAACTCCCCCCCAAAAAAATTCTATTTCTATTTCATTTTAGTTCATGTTGTATTGTAGCTTTTATTTAGCTTTCTTTCTTTCTTTCTTGTACAGAAAGTGATACCAGCTATACTCTGTGTGTGTGTGTGTGTGTGTGTGTGTGTGTGTGTGTGTGTGTGTGTGTGTGTGTACTTATCTGTGTGTAGTGTCTATAAGGGCTGATGGCGAAGGATGAGCTGCTGTTGTTTTTGGGAGCTGAGGTGTGGAAGTATCAGTCCATCTGATGTTCCACCTCAGATCTTCAATAGGGACAAAGGCGCCTGTGTCTCACACACACACAGATTTGACTCTTCTCTGGTCCAGTGGGAAAACACAGACGCACGTCTGTCTCTGGATCTCTGTAGGATGATGACTAACGCGATATTCTCATTTAGTTTAAGCAGTTTCATCGACTTGAAATGAAAACATCATTTTCTTTCATGTTGTACCCTACGCTTTAATCCCTGATGTGTAAAAATTATGCATTTTGCCACAATCGTTTAATGTTAAATATAAACAAACAAACAAATAAACATGTCAGTACAATCATACAATAATTACAGTATATCTCTCATCTAGAAATCTAGAAGAGGAATTCAAGGTTTGTTTTTTTTAATGGAATCTACAGGTATAAAAACTCTAAAAGCGTGCTGTTATCGGAAAATAATCATCGTAAAGTTGGTGTGTTGAAGCGACGTGACTGTTACAGCCCTGAAATCGTAAAGTTGTTTTCCTATAATGGCATGTCCTGAAGTGTTTTATTCCACTTTTACCAGAGCAACTACCTAATTACAATTTATTTATTTTTATAAAGAATGATACAATGTTGTAGTTTTATCCATTTCATTTAAGTTCATTAGTTCCTGTTACACAAGTATAAGAAGTCTTTTCCTCACCAACCTCTCTCTCTCTCTCTCTCTCTCTCTCCCAGTTAAAGGCGAACTGATGTAATTTTTAAACTTGCTTTATTTCTTAAGTAACGTGTTATTCAATTACGTTTTGGGTTTTAGTAACCTTATATCGTGACTCGTATTGGCAACTAATGGAATTAAATATTATACTTATCGGCCTATTCGGTTTTTAGCCGTGTTGAATTTAGTCCGTTCGGTCCACGGCAGGCGTCGCTTATCCGCGCGATCTTCACGAGACTTGTGCGAGACTTCAAAGCGTGAAGTGTCAGCCAGGTGTCAGTGCCGGCATTTTGAAAACTGTTTTCCAAACGAAATATTGCACAAAAATGAGTTTAAATGACGATTACTGCCTACTTTTTTCAAACTTTCCTGATTGCTATCAAAACAAACAAAACTTCCGGCTTGATTACATCAGCATTCGAAAGAGGGCGCATGCACGTCTTTTGACAACGTTGGCAGATGTTGGTCACTTTGATTTCCGCTGTACGTTTTACTTCCGTCCCACGATGTCTCGCACAGCTCTCAACGAATCTCGTTTACGGCCGATGCTTTGACATATGGACTGATATATTACAAAGCATATTTCAAACACTCATAACTTGCTATAGCAGCGACAAAATAGCGATCAAAAATGCATTCTGATATTTAATAAAATGAGATAAATAGAATTTTGATAATAAAAAATTGCCTTCAGTTCTCCTTTAATAAGACAAAACAAAAGCATGTCATGTTACCAAGAAATCGTTAAAAGGTGTAAACCCCTCTGGACTGAAAACGTCAGGAAAAAAGCGGTCACTGGAGACTCCTTGCTGAAACATTCTGTAAACATCTCCTTACAGAAAACTTCGCCATGTCAATAACTGCACGTTTGTTTATATCGTAGAACGATTGCCATACCCGTCCATACAACCGAGGTGTTACTATAGAAACAATAACATATTAGAACGAGCGTATGAATCTAAATCTGTGCTGCTGTTCAAATTCAAACACGTCACAAAACCATGGTAGTGTACAGACCTATGCTGAGTTTCCCAAATGCATCATAGCACAAAGATCGTCGTTAAATGGTAGAGCGAGCAGCACAATGAACTCTATCTTCTAGTTAAGATGCTCTTAGTGTTAAGAGACTTTTAGGAAACCCATCCCAGTTTTTCCCTCCAACCTCCTCATCTTTACTCTGTACAATTATTTCACTTTACTTTTCCCTCCTTTAAAGCTAGACGTCCTTTCAATTTCATAAAATCAGTGAAATTTAGTTCCGTCTGAAATGTGCTCATTGTGATATATGTTTATTTCTGTAATATCTCACAAAATATCAGGCCATTCTGTTCTGTGGCTGGGAAGTTATTTAATTTGAGGGGATTAAAGCAAATAATGTGCATGAAATCATTCGCTTCTCACAGTCAAGCAGACAGAGGAAGTCCGTGTGTGTGTGTGTGTGTGTGCATGCGCAGGTTTCCCTTTGAGCGTGCACTGACAGTTCCATCATTCTGTCACTAAACGGACAGCTGATCACACCGAGGTGCTCGCTGAGCGCCGATATTTATTAGTTTGGTCCTGCGTTTCCTTTCCTTCGTATATAACATAACGTCTTTTCTTCTCGCTTTCTTTCTGTTACTGTAGTCGGTCTTTCACGTTTCATTCGCACACTCACGTCCTCCATTTTTCTCTCCTGTTTCAAATTTGTATCCCACAATGTCTTGCGTGAACGGGGAAAGCCCACCACATGTTGCATGACATAGTATCTTGTATTGGGTCATGGTGAAGCAGGAAAAAATAGCGGAGAATTTAGGGCCATGTGAGGTTAAATTCATTAATTGTTTTATTTTTAAAAATCTAATAAAATTGGAAGTCTGTGATTTGAATTCAGTAGCTTTCGGTCCACTGAACAAAAATAATTGGGTGTCGGGAAAATTCTTTTTATGACCTACACTTGAAAAATCTGAAAGGAAGTCTAGCTTTAACCCCCATATCAGCCCTGTTTAGGCACAGTTATGAGCAGCAGGGAATAACAACAAAATGGAACAGGAGTTTTCCCCAAATGCTAGTTGATATCAAGTTGTGAGAAAGTCTCACTCATTGAAAGGCAAATTAAACCAAACAGCTTGGCTGCAATTTTAAAATCGATTCCTACAGCGAACATGACACGACACGATTCCCCTCCCCGTCTGTTCTCCCTCCTCCTCTCAAAATCCTTTTGCATTCCAGGGCTGAAACCCACACGGTCTCCTTTTCCTTTCCACCATCCGCCCCTATCCAGATGGAGGGGGGGGGGATAGAAAGCTATTTATCCCTCAACACAGGCCTGATCAGGGAGGGGGAGAAGCTTTCTGTAGTCTCCTCTTACACACACACACACACACACAGTCACTGACTTGCATTCTAATCATCAGTAGCTTAGTGTGATGTTTATTAGATGTTTATTAGCCTGATGGCCTTGATAGCTGTTTACCCCGAATCCTGCGTCACATGCTCTCTCTCTGTCTCTCTCGCTGTCTCTTTCTCTCTGGCTCACTCGTTCTCTCTCTCTCTGTACAGAACCCAGCTGGTCACACGACACTTTTGGAAAAAGTATGATATAACCATCCGAAGCACACACTTCCTGTCCCATCTCGCCGTCCCATCTGTCGATCCCTGTCTCGCTTTCAGCGCCTCGTCTCTGAACGCCTGGACATTAACACACAGTGCCCAATCTGGGCCTCTTTCTCTCTTCAAACATGGAGCTGCAGAGTTTTACAGCAACCGGAGGTCAGAGCAGATGTGCGCAAGCTTTAACACACACACACACACACACACACCATACCGAGAACAGAAATACTGTTGACTCTATCCACTAATCCACTAATGATGGAAGTCTAAAGGCCTTTTATACGACACAGTTATTCATTCACTGGATTCTGATTGGTCAGAACAGAACGTGTTGCTTCATTTCCTACAACAGCAGCTCTGACACTAGCGCAGCTCCACATCGCAGGTTTACATTAAAAACAACTTACAGTGAGATGGACACATTACGTAATCTACGCCCCAATAATGAACATTAAAAATGTGCTGCTGTTTAACAGAGAAAAACGTTCCATTTATGGAAGGAGTCTCCAGTTTCAGAGGTGAAGCTGTAGCTAAGTTTGGCTGGTGAAGGAACGACTGTTTGTAGCTGCTATAACGCAAGAGATAAGTGGTACTGACCTGTTTTGTGGACGTTCCATAACATTCATGTAGCAATAAGCAAAACAATTGTGATGCATCATTCTTTAACAGATTAAAAATTGTAATAATTAGTGAGTTGCTGTGGTACAAGCAGGCCCGGCGCCGTGGGGGGGGCGAAAGGGGGCGTCGCCCCCTCGTGGCTACAGCCCCGCCCCCTCAACGGAGACTCAGATCACTTAATTGTTTTCTTATGAAAATATAATGTATTATAGACGTATTAATAATTTGCATTTTCAAATACGAAATATTAAGTGGTTGCGCATTGCACAAAAATACATTTCACATAAATCACCTGTTTTAGACATAGATATATAATGCTGACACAGCCGCGCACACACAGACCTGTGATAAGGACAAGGGGAGGGGTCGTGCGGGTGGGCGGGGGTTTTACATGTACACTTACAAGTGCACTGTCTCTGCAATATCCTGTAATATGCAGTCAGTTTACGGGAGTAGTCTTTCCCCCACCGAATTAAACGAATTCAATCACAATATTGTGAATCCATTTTCTTTCTTTGTAGGCTAAGTTTATCTCCGTTTATGTTGGTGTATGTGTTCATATATGGTCCGCTTTGTGCGCAAATAGCGTAAGAATATGTGTCGTTGATGTCATCCCCCATGCAGCGGGGGTGAAAATTCATCACTTCAGAGTGTTTAGTCCCCTACACGCCTAAACTGGGATCGCGGATTAAGTGGTTAGCGTTGACTCGGTGCGAGTCAGGAAGGCTATTACTGGTGCAGCCGCGGGGTCTGTTGATTTTTTTAAATTATGATTTTGGCCGCCGAGCCAAGTACCTTAGACTTGCATTGACGTTTTGTTTTCATGCCGCGGAGCTATTTGTATGTATTTTAAATGTAAAGGACTTGCCTGTAGGTTTGTGAGTGTTGTTTTATGTTTGGCATCTTTCCAGTTGTAACGCGTGTCTGTGAGAAAATCGGAGGGGAGGGGTAACAGGTGGGCACGGGTGTTGATAAAGCGCAACTGCCCTGGTAATATGTCACATGATTTTCCCGGACTAAAGTAACCTTCGGGGCCGTGGTTTTGCGGTTGGCGCAGTTAATTGTTTGAAACACGTTGTCAGACCGCCATCGCTACTACACACTATATGAAAAATATTTGCCCCCTTGCGATTTCTAATTGCCCCCTTAGTAAACTGTTCCTGGCGCCAGGCCTGGGTACAAGTGAAATAAAACACTTTAGGACGCACTGTTTTACAAAAATAATGAACTTTGACACTCTTATCCAGAGCAATGTACAACATATCCAGAGCAGCCTGTTGGGGGTTTTGTGCCTTGCTCAAGAGCATTTCAGCCATTACTGCTGGTCCAGGGAATCAAACCAACAACCTTTTGGTCCCAAAGCTGCTTCTCTAACCTTTAGGTCATGGCTTCCCCAGTGACTCAGCCAATCCTTAACTGGTTTTAACTGAAGCTTCAGGACTGAGGAGTTTACGCTTTGCCGTTTCTCAGTAACATGATAAACTGCACATTTTTTTTTTCTGATTAACTTCCAGAGAGAGACAAGACAGGCTGGTGAGAGAAACACTGTTTATCTGCTATAAAGTAAGTGAGAAACAGGAAATAATTAGTTTCAAGGATGTTCCTCAACATTAAGAAGGTTCTGGGTTCGAGCCCCGTGGCCAGCGAGGGCCTTTCTGTGCGGAGTTTGCATGTTCTCCCCGTGTCCGCGTGGGTTTCCTCCGGGTGCTCCGGTTTCCCCCACAGTCCAAAGACATGCAGGTTAGGTTAACTGGTGACTCTAAATTGAGCGTAGGTGTGAATGTGAGTGTGAATGGTTGTCTGTGTCTATGTGTCAGCCCTGTGATGACCTAGCGACTTGTCCAGGGTGTACCCCGCCTTTCGCCCGTAGTCAGCTGGGATAGGCTCCAGCTTGCCTGCGACCCTGTAGAACAGGATAAAGCAGCTAGAGATAATGAGATGAGATTATTATTATTATTATTATTATTATTATTATTATTATTATTAAAGAGGATTCAGGATACTTGTTAAGCGCTTGAATACTCACATAGAATGAAATGGAGATTATATTTTAAAAAATCAATTTTTTTTCTGAAACTTATTAACAATCCATTTTATTTAAATCAAAGCTTTTATTTGGCTCACCCTCATAAACTGAAGATAAATTTTAACTTCTGTAATGAACTGCATCACGCTAGACCCGAACATTTGTCAATTATATTGTTCTATTGGGGAAAAAAAAAATATATATATATATATATATATGTATGTATGTATGTATGTATGTATGTATGTATGTATGTGTGTGTGTGTGTGTGTGTGTGTGTGTGTGTGTGTGTGTAAATTAAATTTTTCATATAATATTTAATGTAGTGCCTTGCAAAAGTATTCATCCCCCTTGGTGTTTGTCTTATTTTTTTGCATTACAAGCTGGAATTAAAATTGATTGTTGGAGGGTTAGCACCATTTGAGGCTCCAGCTTGCCTGTGACCCTGTAGAACAGGATAAAGCGGCTACAGATAATGGATGGACACACTATCCACATTCAGTGAATATGAGCAATCATGCGCTCTGATTGGCTACTCTACTACTAGACTATCAGCTCATATACTGTGAGTAGAGAAAAAAATGGAGGAGCATGTTGCTGAACCAACCAAGGATGAAATAAAAACTCTACTCGAAAACAAAGCCACAAAAATTGTCACCAAGTGTTTAAAAGAAACATAAACAGCTAAAAGAATATAGTTCCCCCCACCCACCCCCACCCCAGTATCTCCTGTTCCACACTCCAGCCCAATCGGTGGTGGCAATGCACCTTTAAGTTAACCTTTATCTGCCAAAATACCCTAAAGAAGAAGAAGGATAAGAAAACTCCTAGAAATACAAAAAAGCAACAAAATATGGAACAAAATTATTTGATGGGAAGAACGTGTCTTTTTTTTATTTTCCAAGAATTATTATCATCATCATCATCATCATCATCATCATCATCATCGCATTTTTCACAAATTGCTCCTGTCATTTCACCGGTTTGTTTACAAGCGGAAATGATTTTGTTGGACGTTTTATATAAAGTTTTTATATATCAAATTTGCAAAAATTAAAAATAAAAATCCTCCATTTCTCAAAATCCAGTGAATGTGGATAGAATAAAACAGTTATTCCACTCAATCTTGTCGTACATGGATTATAGACAACTCAGCTCAGTGCTACACGCCTCGTCAGCTATCAGCTCACGTATGACTTGATTTCATGTAATAATTGTTTTTATATATATATATATATATATATATATATATATATATATATATATATATATATACACATACATACAGTGGGGCAAAAAAGTATTTAGTCAGCCACCAATTGTGCAAGTTCTCTCACTTAAAAAGATGAGAGAGGCCTGTAATTTTCATCATAGGTACACTTCAACTATGAGAGACAGAATGGGGGGAAAGAATCCAGGAAATCACATTGTAGGATTTTTAATGAATTAATTGGTAAATTCCTCGGTAAAATAAGTATTTGGTCACCTACAAACAAGCAAGATTTCTGGCTCTCACAGACCTGTAACTTCTTCTTTAAGAGGCTCCTCTGTCCTCCACTCGTTACCTGTATTAATGGCACCTGTTTGAACTCGTTATCAATATAAAAGACACCTGTCCACAACCTCAAACAGTCACACTCCAAACTCCATTATGGCCAAGACCAAAGAGCTGTCAAAGGACACCAGAAACATAATTGTAGGCCTGCACCAGGCTGGGAAGACTGAATCTGCAATAGGTAAGCAGCTTGGTGTAAAGAAATCAACTGTGGGAGCAATTATTAGAAAATGGAAGACATACAAGACCACTGATAATCTCCCTCGATCTGGGGCTCCACGCAAGATCTCACCCCGTGGGGTCAAAATGATCACAAGAACAGTGAGCGAAAATCCCAGAACCACACAGGGGGACCTAGTGAATGACCTGCAGAGAGCTGGGACCAAAGTAACAAAGGCTACCATCAGTAACACACTACGCCGCCAGGGACTCAAATCCTGCAGTGCCAGACGTGTCCCCCTGCTTAAGCCAGTACGTCCAGGCCCGTCTGAAGTTTGCTAGACAGCATTTGGATGATCCAGAAGAGGATTGGGAGAATGTCATATGGTCAGATGAAACCAAAATAGAACTTTTTGGTAAAAACTCAACTTGTCATGTTTGGAGGAGAAAGAATGCTGAGTTGCATCCAAAGAACACCATACCTACTGTGAAGCATGGGGGTGGAAACATCATGCTTTGGGGCTGTTTTTCTGCAAAGGGACCAGGACGACTGATCCGTGTAAAGGAAAGAATGAATGGGGCCATGTATCGTGAGATTTTGAGTGAAAACCTCCTTCCATCAGCAAGGGCATTGAAGATGAAGCGTGGCTGGGTCTTTCAGCATGACAATGATCCCAAACACACCGCCCGGGCAACGAAGGAGTGGCTTCGTAAGAAGCATTTCAAGGTCCTGGAGTGGCCTAGCCAGTCTCCAGATCTCAACCCCATAGAAAATCTTTGGAGGGAGTTGAAAGTCCGTGTTGCTCAGCGACAGCCCCAAAACATCACTGCTCTAGAGGAGATCTGCATGGAGGAATGGGCCAAAATACCAGCAACAGTGTGTGAAAACCTTGTGAAGACTTACAGAAAACGTTTGACCTCTGTCATTGCCAACAAAGGGTATATAACAAAGTATTGAGATGAACTTTTGTTATTGACCAAATACTTATTTTCCACCATAATTTGCAAATAAATTCTTTAAAAATCAGACAATGTGATTTTCTGGATTTTTTTTTCTCATTTTGTCTCTCATAGTTGAAGTGTACCTATGATGAAAATTACAGGCCTCTCTCATCTTTTTAAGTGGGAGAACTTGCACAATTGGTGACTGGCTAAGTACTTTTTTGCCCCACTGTGTGTGTATATATATATATATATATATATATATATATATATATATGTGTATGTGTGTGTGTGTGTGTGTGTGTGTGTTAGTTTTGACAAAAAAATGTGCTAGTTCACCATTAAAGGAATACTCCATCACTTTTTAACTTAGACTCTGCCCAGTGTCTCTGTAGTGTGTACGTGATGATAACAGACAATAATTTCCTCCAAACACACACAGGTCTCGGGACAGCTGTTCATTCAGTCGGTCATTCAAATTACATTCCAGTAAACTCTTTATCCCGGTCGAGGTCGCAGTGGATCCCAAGTCGATCCCTGGAATACTAGATGTGAGGTAGGATAGGATAGGACCTGGATCAGATGCAGTCCATCATACACACATTCAGACCAGGAGAGAACCACGGGGAGAACCTGCCGAAATCCACAGCAACTGCAGCTCAGGATCAAACCATGGACCATCACGGGGCCTTATATTTGCTCACTAACACTAGGTTTTGACTCGACCCCAAATTGTGGCTTTAAAAAAAAAGAGGATTTGGTGTCAGTCAGTGAGTTCATGTAAACTTGATTAAACATTTGGAAGCTCTACTGTGACCCAATTGTGACATTACACACTAAAATAAACACTACAAACAGCACTTTTAAAGGAGAACTGAAGGCAATTTTTTTATTATCAAAATTCTATTTATCTCATTTTATTAAATATCGGAATGCATTTTTGATCACTATTTTGTCGCTGCTATAGCAAGTTATGAGTGTTTGAAATATGCTCTGTAATATATCAGTCCATATGTCAAAGCAACGGCCGTAAACGAGATTCACTGAGACCTGTGCGAGACATCATAGGACGGAAGTAAAACGTACAGCGGAAATCAAAGTGACCAACATCTGCCAACGTTCCCTGTGTCCGAAATCGGTCACTCGTTCACTACTCCCTATATAGGGAATTAATATATAGAGGACTATATAGTGAGCTCATTGGTAAAATGAAAAAACGCTTTCGGACACTAGTCCGTCACGCTGGTATTTACGTCATTACTGTCGCACAATTAAAACGTGCCAGATCAGTCGGCTGGTTGGTTTTCAAAATAATAAACACACGCATGTACAGCATTTTTGTGATAAATCCATATTATACTGAGCGCATTTCCTATATTAATCAATACAAAGTACCTGAAGGCTGAATACTTTCTTCTTTGCCACTGCCTTTTATTAAATCAAATTTGAGACTTTTAATTTGATTTCTTTCAGCGTGACCGCAATGCATGATGGGATATATTGCTTTGGTTAGTGACCATCGTTGTACACTACTTTTCATGATGCATTGTGGGATACTTTGAGTGCACTATATAGGGTGTAAATAATCCTCACTAAGGTTTCGGACAGCGCTACAAAATGGCATCCTCGCTATATAGTGCCCTATATAGTGAGTAGGGACAGATTTCGGACACAGGGCAACATCTGCCAATGTTGTCAAAAGACGCGCGCGCTGACGTAATCAAGCCGGAAGTTTTGTTTGTTTTGATAGCAATCAGGAAAGTTTGAAAAAGCAGGCAGTAATCGTCATTTAAACTCATTTTTGTGCAATATTTCGTTTGGAAAACAGTTTTCAAAATGGCGGCACTGACACCATGTTTCGAAGTCTCGCGCAAGTCTCGTGAAGATCGTGCGGATAAGCGACGCCTGCCGTGGACCAAACGAACTAAATTCAACACGGCTAAAAACCGAATAGGCCGATAAGCATAATATTTAATTGCAATTAGTTGCCAATACGAGTCACGATATAAGGTTACTAAAACCGAAAACGTCATTGAATAACACGTTAATTAAGAAATAAAGCAAGTTTAAACATGACTTCAGTTCCCCTTTAAGGTGTAATTTTGCATTGCTGCTCCCCTTTATCCAGGTTAGATCAGTCAGCCAGCTCTCAGAGCAACTATTAAAACACCCATGTGCTTGTCATGGCTGTGTCTCGGTCTCTCCTGGAGGTCTGGAGGCCTGTGTAAAAAAAAAAAAAAGAAAAAGAAAAGAAAATCACTGCACGTTAACAAGCTCCTGCCTTGGCCAGGAGAGTGAGGGTGGCCAGCCAACAGCAACACAATAATCACAAACCTCACTCTCGTGGCACCAAGCCTCCAATCTCAGCCATCCCTCCCTCCCACATACACACTGTTCTAATACACTCGGGTAACTGCCACCCTAGCGTGGCGTGCTGTTAAATGATTGTGGTGTGCTGTAAAAAGTGCACAGGAGCATTAATGGCAGCGATTTGGAGTAAATTGCAGAGCTGGAGGTTTTCATTCTGGGTGCCAATGCAGTGGAAGAACATGGTTTAACCACTGAAGCCACACACACACACACACACACACACACACACACACACACCTCTCTCCAACACATAACCCATTGCAGCACTATTGACTAGCAATTCGTGAGGCTGTACGTCCTGTAAAAGCACTGGAATGAAGAATTCAATTAAATAAACAACTCCCCCCTCAACTTTTTGTCTCTCTCTTCATCTAACCATGCTGTTCTCTCTTTCCACTTTCTCACTTCTCTCTCTCTCAAACATTTCAAAATCAAATACATTCCAGGACTCCCAAGGCGTATCGGTTTAAACAGCGAGATAAAGCAGATCATGCAAGGCTTTGTTCAGCTGGAAAAAGAAATAAAATACTAAGCATGTAAGTTATCGTGGCACGATATATCAAGGTACAAATTTATGACTATTTGAACCGATTAAAAAAATTAATCACGATTATTTTGTGATGTTTTGAAGTTCATGAGACACTTAAGTCCGCAGATGTGTTTTTGTTTACTGTTTGATCGTGGTTGCCGTATTGTAAACTAATGCATATATAATACACATAATCCCCAGGTCTTTAAAGGGGTTTCTGTGGATCTTTGTGAATGATTTACAGTTGTGGTCAGAAGTTTACATACAGTGGCATGAATGACATCTTGGATATGAATGTCATGGCAATATTTTTTGCTTTCATTCATTTCTTTGAACTGTTCTTTTTCTGTGGCAGAATGATTGTACAGCATACATCTTTAATTAAAAAAAAAACACAGTAGAATTTGGTGCGGGCGGCACGGTGGTGTAGTGGTTAGCACTGTCGCCTCACAGCAAGAAGGTCCGGGTTCGAGCCCCGTGGCCGGCGAGGGCCTTTCTGTGTGGAGTTTGCATGTTCTCCCCGTGTCCGCGTGGGTTTCCTCCGGGTGCTCCGGTTTCCCCCACAGTCCAAAGACATGCAGGTTAGGTTAACTGGTGACTCTAAATTGACCGTAGGTGTGAATGTGAGTGTGAATGGTTGTCTGTGTCTATGTGTCAGCCCTGTGATGACCTGGCGACTTGTCCAGGGTGTACCCCGCCTTTCACCCGTAGTCAGCTGGGATAGGCTCCAGCTTGCCTGCGACCCTGTAGAACAGGATAAAGCGGCTACAGATAATGAGATGAGATGAGAATTTGGTGCACAAGTTTTAATTTTCTTAGGGTTTTCTGAAATCAACACAGGGTCAAAATTATACATACAGGTTAAAAAATGTACATACACTCACTTAGATGATTAACTCAGAGGTGCTGAAACTTCCAAAATGTCTTTTATCTTGCTAAGGCCGAGGTCTCTTAGCTTTCTCTTAGTGATCATGATTAACTACAGCTGGTAGCTTCTCTGTGCCTTCATAAAAAGGGTTCGTTTACAGCACTCATTGGATTGACCAACACAGTAAAATGGGAAAGTCCAAGGAGCTCAGTGCAGATCTGAGAAAGAGGATCGCAGATGTACACAACTCCGGAATGTCTCTTGGAGCCATTTCTAAACAACTGCAAATTCCAAGATCAGTTCAAACAATTATATTCAAGTTATTGTGAGGTGTAGTCACTTTGTCAAGCCACTTTGCTTCAAGAAAACCCAAATTGTCACCCTCAGCTGAAAGGAAATTGGTTTGGATGGTCAGGAACAACCTGAGAACCACCATGGCACAGCCCTGCCATGAACTGGAAGCTGATGGATCACTGTCTACAGTTCAGATCACCATGGACTAAGAGGCTGCTATCCAAGAAATAACCCCCTGATCCAAAACTGACACCTTCAAGCTTAACTAAAGTTTGAAGCTGACCACATGGACAAAGAAAAAGCCTTCTGGAGGATAACTGTATGGTCAGATGAGATAAAGATTGAGTTGTTTGGCCACAATGACCACGATGTACAGAGGGACACTGTACCAGCTGGTGGTGGTGGTAGGATCATCATGCTCTGGGGCTGTTTTGCTGCCAGTGGAACTGGTTCATTGCACAAAGTAAATGGAATAATGAAGAAGGAGGACTACCTCAGAATTGTTCAGCATAAACCATCAGAAACTTGAACACGTCTTGGGACTTGGGAGTTACAACAGGACAATGAACCCAAACACGTATCAGAGCTGGTTGTGAAGGATAAAGCAGGCTAACATTAAGCTTAAAACAAGTCCTGACTTCAACCCTATTGAAAATGTATGGACTGTGCTTATAAGTCGAGTCCATGAAGAGAAAAAAAAATTAATTGAATTCTACCAATTCTACCATGAAGAGTTGTGAAATATCCAACCAGAATTCTGCCAGAAGCTTGTTCATCCAAGAAACAAACAAACAAACAAACAAAAATGTTTGGTCAAGGTGAATCTTGCAAAGAGACATTTTACCCAAATATTAGGTGTGCTGTATGTATATTTTTGACCCTGTATGTATAATTTTGACCCTGTGTTGATTTCAGAAAATCCAAAGAAAATAAAAACTTGTGCACCAAATTCTAGTGTTTTTTTTTTAAAGCTGTATACTGTACAATCATTCTGCCACAGAAAATGAACAGCTCAAAGAAATTGCTGAAAGCCCAAATATTGCCATGACATTCAGATCCAATATAACATTCATGTCACTGTACAGTATGTAAACTTCTGACTGCAACTGTAGCTGTAAGAGAAGAGCAGGGAGGACTGAGAATTGAGCAACTGTGGTTTGTTTACACTCGATACTAAAACTTGTGGCGTCCTAGCAAATATCACAAAGACGCGTACAAAAAGCCCAGAAAATCCTCCTTACCCGCGTAAAAACGATACAGGGTTTATCTTATCGTGTCCTGATCACCAGCCACATTTAAAAAGTTGTTCTCCTCCATGCTCTTCCAGGTTTTCATCTGTGTGTCCGTGTAGAACGATGTCTGCAGCAGCAGGTAGTTTGAGATGTCGTGGAAATCAATGGATGGATAATTTTCCAACTCGTAGGAAAAATCCTTCTTTGTTAATGTGTAAGGATCTAATCCCATTCCAATTCTTTTGAGTGTACTTCTTGGTTTTAATAACTTGCTTGTTTGTTTGCTGAACACAAACATGGCAATAAGTTCTTGTGTTAATGGCCAGACTCCACTTTTGGATCATTAATCCCTTTTGACTGAGAATGACCTGCATGTATGGTTTGGCTTCTGGCACATCCATACAGTTTTAAATACCTATGATTAAAAACAGTTTGCTTTTATTGCATTTATTTAATTCCTGGGCTCCCATCTGTAACAGGGAGTGATGTTGCATCCCAATAATACACTTTACAATAGATTATTATATTCTAATAGAATAAATGAGCCAAAATAACTGGGGATCTTTTTTAATTGGCCTCGACTCATAGATGGGCCTTAAAATAGAAAAGGTTGAGAACCCCTGCTATAGATCAGGAGAATTCAAGAAAATTTGTGAAGGTCAAAGGAAATAACAATTCTTGGATGGAGTGACTCATATGTCTGGCTTGTGGTAAAAGTTACCTTTTAACATTTAATCTGTTAGCTAATGGCTATAAATAAGCACACTTTTACACCAAGATTTTCGACTGGAAAACAAGAAAGAAAGAAAGAAAATAATTCTTTGGTCGTTAGGTGAGATGACAATGTCATGTCAGTGTGAGAAATTTAATAATTTTAATTATTTATTCAAAGAGTGTGAGTGTGACCACACTCGACGCTCGTCTAAAACCCACCAATAGGATGACGACGCCAAACTCTCAAGAAGAACCGTGAACCAAACACATTAATGGACAGGGGAAAAACTTACCACCTCAAGCTCACTTTAAAGAAGTGGCGTCAGCAGTCCGTAGTCTTTTTTTAAATCACAGGTCTACCGTTAGAGGATCTTCATCAGGTGACATTGGGCATACCTAACAACCTGTGTTTTCTCTCTCTTTCTCATTCCCACCCCCACCCCCCACTCTGTCTGTCCCTCTGAGTTATGTCAATCCTGGGATCGAGATGCTGACCTTTTCTGCTCCTCGGACCTGCCTGATCCATCCTGATACCCTATGTATGTCTGGTTGGAGTCTCATCACATTGCTCCTGTGGAGGACGGCCTCATACGGACAGTTGAAAGTCACACTTGGAGGACACTCTGGACTCTTACAGTAATGCTTTTATGGCTGAGGACTACAGTTGACTTGCTAACTTTAGGACTGCAGTTGTCATGAACAGTTTTGCACTCAAGTTTCCATCAATGAAGAGTTTATAACATCAATGAAACTGACTTTATGTTAAAACTGTTAAAAATGTTATAATCACGCTATCTGTTGTCACCCAAATGAGGATGGGTTCCCGTTTGAGTCTGGTTCCTCTCGAGGTTTCTTCCTCATGCCATCTGAGGGAGTTTCTCCTTGCCATTGTCGCCACAGGCTTGCTCATCGGGGATAGATTAGGGATAAAATTAGCGCATGTTTAAAGTCATTCAAATTCTGTAAAGATACTTCGCGACAATGTCTATTGTTACAAGCGCTATAAAAATAAACTTGACTTGACTTCATTGTGTAATCTCATGGGAAGAACGCACGTTATACATTTTATTTGTACTCTGGACCAAGTATTAAATATTCTAGAAGGTCCCCAGAAATTACAATTGAATCTTCACTTTGCTGTGTTACACCATTTAATGTCGTTATTGAAAATGTAAATAACTGCGTGACTGTGGATTGTATGCTTATCATAATTTTACTCGGTCCCAAATTCACACCCTCCAGAACGGTGATGTCTAACACTCCATAACACATTAATATTACGATTAACAACTGAGTGCAGAGTTACAGTCGCTGTGCTGAGAGACTTTACAGACTCCTTTTCTCTGATACACAACCTCAGAGCGCAGTAAGAGTGTGGAAAAGCCAGCCTTTGGGTTAAGTGTGTGTGTGTGTGTGTGTGTGTGAGCCAATGCCAGGCCCCGACTCATCTTTCTCGAGCTGAAGGGAAGAGTGTTGCATTTCATCGGAGCTAAATCCAGATAGAGCCGCTTATTGTAACGGCTAATCCACTGAAACAATCACGCCTTCTTACAGCTGTGAGAAATGGTCAGCCTTTTACCACACACACACACACACACCATTTTACAGTAAACCTCATACATAAAACGCACAATACAGAGATAATGTTTGCACTCAAATCACATCAAATACGTCACATAAAGACTCCATTGTCTGAAATTTGAGGAGTCGCCGACGGCCAAAACCTGCATCGAGGTCAGCGGTTTGGTTTTTCATTCAGTTTTATGGTAACTTGTCGATACAACAACATTGTATCAATATCATGATAAATTACATCACGATACATTGTTCTGAGATATCATGGGTATTGGGATACGTCGTCTTCTATTTTTTTTTAATATAACAGTTACAAACTCAAGATTGGGTTTTCTGGTGTCTTTGAAACTACTTTTTAAACAAATTTTAATGATTATTTTCATACACATTAAATCGAAGCATTGTCAAACAAATGTTTAAGGTTTATTTTTAAACGCCACACAACATTACTATTTGTCTAGTAGTTTATCAAACTTGTATATGGTAATGTACATCATCTACTAGAGAAATGTCAGTAAATATTTGCATAATATTGGCTGGCATTGAGTGGTCTATCAGATATATTCCATTCAGCTAGCATGATATTGAACGAGTCGAAGACGAGTAGCTGAATGGAATACATCTGATAGACCACGAAAAAGGGCGGCACGGTGGTGTAGTGGCTAGCGCTGTCGCCTCACAGCAAGAAGGTCCTGGGTTCGAGCCCCGGGGTCGGCGAGGGCCTTTCTGTGCGGAGTTTGCATGTTCTCCCCGTGTCCGCGTGGGTTTCCTCCGGGTGCTCCGGTTTCCCCCACAGTCCAAAGACATGCAGGTTAGGTTAACTGGTGACTCTAAATTGACCATAGGTGTGAATGTGAGTGTGAATGGTTGTCTGTGTCTATGTGTCAGCCCTGTGATGACCTGGCGACTTGTCCAGGGTGTACCCCGCCTTTCGCCCATAGTCAGCTGGGATAGGCTCCAGCTTGCCTGCGACCCTGTAGAAGGATAAAGCGGCTAGAGATAATGAGATGAGATGAGACCACGAAAAAAAAGCCAGCCAATATTATTATTATACATACACCCTTTCGTCATATCAGCATTTTTGAAGGCCAATGCGAGCTTACCCGCGAGTCGGTGCTGTCAAGTCAAGTCAAGTCAAGTTTATTTGTATAGCGCTTTTAACAATAAACATTGTCGCAAAGCAGCTTTACAGAATTTGAACGACTTAAAACATGAGCTAATTTTATCCCTAATCTATCCCCAATGATCAAGCCTGTGGCGACGGTGGCAAGGAAAACTCCCTCAGACGACATGAGGAAGAAACCTCGAGAGGAACCAGACTCACAAAGGAACCCATCCTCATTTGGGCAACAACAGACAGCATGACTAACATTAACAGTTTTAACATGAAGACAGTTTCGTTGATGTTGTAACTCTTCATTGATGGAAACTTGAGTGCAAAACTGTTCATGACAACTGCAGTCCTAAAGTTAGCAAGTCAACTGTAGTCCTCAGCCATAAAAGCATTACTGTAAGAGTCCAGAGCATCCTCCAGGTATATCCCTCAACTGTCCTCATGGGGCCGTCCTTCACAGGAGCGATGCGATAAAACTCCGACCAGACACAGGGCACCAGGATGGATCAAGCAGGTCCGAGGGGCAGAAGAGCCCAGCATCTCAATCCCAGGACCAACATGTAGCTCAGAGGGACAGATTGGGGGGAGGGAGAGAGAGAAAATGCAGGTTGTTAGGTATGCCCTAAAAATGACACAAGTATTAAATCTGTGTGGTAGGCTCACAGAGACGAGAGTCTTGACATCAGGCATAACACACAACAATGGCATGTTAATATGGTTAAAAAATATCATGACCTGCTCTGGCTGGATGCTTGATTGGGTGATGGGAGCACACTCCTCAGCAATGATGAGATGCACATGGGACCCTTAGGGCTGGCCAAGACAATTCAGTTACATTTCACCGGGTCTGGGACATGCGACAGAATGTCTGACGGCCGATTCCCTGCAGGCTACGATAGCCAGTCGAGGTCTCCACCCTCTCCACCAATAGATTTCCTGTTGACTCCATGTAACTCAGAGGGACAGATTTTTTTTTTTTTTGGGGGGGGAAGAAAACACAGGTTGTTAGGTATGCCCAATGTCACCTGAATAAGTAGGAGCAGTATACATATTGCACTGAGTACAAGCAGGGACTCCGGCAACTAACTATGACAGCATAACTAAAAGGGGGGAGCTAAAAGGTAACATAGGCATGAGGGAGCCCCAGGACATAAAGCAGCAGTCACGACACCGTCAACAAACTCGAGTGAGCAAGCGAGTGAGGGACTGACAGCATCCATACATCCCAGTTTACCAAAACACTCTGTCTGAGGACCCTCCAGATCTACACCTTTACCTCATAAACACCATTAACAAAAGGCTTGACTAAACAGATATGTTTTCAGCTGAGACTTAAATGCTGAGACTGTGTCTGATTCCCGAACACTACTTGGAAGGCTGTTCCATAACTGTGGGGCTTTGTAAGAAAAGGCTCCGCCCCCTGATGTAGCCTTCACTATACGAGGTACCAGCAGATAGCCTGCACCTTTTGATCTAAGTAGGCGTGGCGGGTCATAGAGGACCAGAATTTCACTCAGGTACTGTGGTGCGAGACCATTCAGTGCTTTAAAGGTCAATAGTAGTATTTTATAATCAATACAAAATTTGATTGGGAGCCAATGCAGTGTGGATAAGACAGGGGTGATGGGGTCATATTTTCTAGTTCTAGTAAGGACTCTTGCTGCTGTATTTTGAACTAACTGGAGCTTGTTTATGCACTTATTGGAACATCCAGACAGTAAGGCATTACAATAATCCAACCTGGAGGTAACGAAAGCATGAACTAGTTTTTTCGTGTCATGTAATGACATTAAATGTCTTATCTTAGCAATATTTCTGAGATGAAAGAAAGCTATCTGGATGATATATCTGAGATAAAAGAAAGCTATCCGGGCGCCGTCAGTGCAGCAGTGAAGTCACCTTCCAGCCGGTGTAGCGTTCATGAGTAGTGTTAGCGAATGCTAATAAAGCAGTCAAGCCAGTGCTATCTATCGAGAGCAACAGACTAACAACCGAGAAACTAAGATTTCCGTCTCCAGACTCTTCTTCCATGCTGCATGCTCGCTACAGTCTTTTTCACTCAGACTTAAGTATTCATTTCCCCGTGTAATTTACTGAGTTACTTTTAAAATCAATATCAACAGCTACACACAACACAGCGAACTGGCAGCCAAAATTCTCTCAGAATCTTCAATTTTTAACTAAGCAAACCTGGCAACCACGTTTGTTTACAAATTGTCACTCACTAGCACAGAAGTTTTACATCTCAGACGTGTATCTTTTCCAGTTTTTCAGTATCCGTTGGTATGTTTTTCTCTTGTATATGCATGAAGAATATCTAATGAAGTTTGGGGAGTCTTTCAGGTGTTCAGTGTGTCTTTAGTTTCAGGTTTCAATTTATTTATTTAGTGCTTAATCCTAGCAGTAGCACTGGATTAGCCTCATCTTTTCTCTTTCCTGGCGGACAAAGAAACGGTTGTGCGCATGCACAGCAGAAAAGTTTCTCATTGAATATTCACATCAGCTCCGACGTGTAACATCATGTTGTCTTGACAACCATGCAATATCGTAAACCATATTCAACGCTCATTCTCCATTTGGTAGAGTGATGTAATAGATGTAGGATAAGCGATATGCTAACAATATTGCATGCAACCAAACCAAATTAATGAAACTCGCTAGAAGGGAATAGAACATGTTTTGATTCTGTTGAAAAAGTGTTCTGTATGGATAATAATATATAATATGATGGTTTTAGGCGGCACGGTGGTGTAGTGGTTAGCGCTGTCGCCTCACAGCAAGAAGGTCCTGGGTTCGAGCCCCGGGGCCGGCAAGGGCCTTTATGTGTGGAGTTTGCATGTTCTCCCCGTGTCCGCGTGGGTTTCCTCCGGGTGCTCCGGTTTCCCCCACAGTCCAAAGACATGCAGGTTAGGTTAACTGGTGACTCTAAATTGAGCGTAGGTGTGAATGTGAGTGTGAATGGTTGTCTGTGTCTATGTGTCAGCCCTGTGATGACCTGGCGACTTGTCCAGGGTGTACCCCGCCTTTCGCCCGTAGTCAGCTGGGATAGGCTCCAGCTCGCCTGCGACCCTGTAGAAGGATGAAGCGGCTAGAGATAATGAGATGAGATGAGATGATGGTTTTAGTCAGAGTCATATCACCCAACATTATTGTCACTTATAGGCCAAATTATCTGTCGAGGTTATGATTGAGTAGATAATCTCACCCACTATGGACCAGTGGTTCTCAAAGTGGGATCTGGAGATCCCAGGGATCTGTGAAGCATAGTCCATGATTTTTATTTTCTTTTTCTTTCTTTTTTTTTTGCACTGGTGAAAATCACATTATCAGAGTGATTATATTTAGGGGTCCACGCATCAAAGTCAACTCAGGCCTAATGGGTTCCATCAGTGGAAATTTCCAGAATACAAAATTGTATGGCTCTTGGAATTAACTGAAATTTATGGGTTTTGCTTTTCTTTTTTTTTACAGTTTAAGAGGTCCTTGGCTACAAAATTTTAAGAACCACTGTTTTGACCATCAACTTGTCCCTTTTTACTTTCATTTTATCGAGTACAAGATTGTTTATTACAGCACAGCACTGCTGTATTCTGGTTGATTAATGTTCTACAACAGCAGCTCTGACAGCAGGTTCGTTTTAATACACTCATTCCATTCTAGCATCGTTATCCATAGTAACAACTCATCTCTATGTTGACTCTATGTTGCGGTGGACATGCCATGAAGAGAAAAGAATCATTTATGTGGTGAAGTTTTCTGTCAGAAGATGTGTATTTATGGAAGGAGTCTCCAGTGTTGGATCTTTTGTAACAGTCAAGTCAAGTCAAGTTTATTTGTATAGCACTTTTAACAATAGACATTGTCGCAAAGCAGCTTTACAGAATTTTAATGACTTTAAACATGAGCTAATTTTATCCCTAATCTATCCCCAATGAGCAAGCCTGTGGCGACGGTGGCAAGGAAAAACTCCCTCAGACGGCATGAGGAAGAAACCTCAAGAGGAACCAGACTCAAAAGGGAACCCATCCTCATTTGGGTGATCACAGACAACATGATTATAACATTTTTAACAGTTTTAACATGAAGTCAGTTTCGTTGATGTTATAAACTCTTCATTGATGGAAACTTGAGTGCAAAACTGTTCATGACAACTGCAGTCCTAAAGTTAGCAAGTCAACTGTAGTCCTCAGCCATAAAAGCATTACTGTAAGTGTCCAAAGCGTCTTCCAAGTGTGACTTGCGCCTAACAGCAGATGGGTTTCCATGAACCTGCTGAAGGCGAGATGCAATTTGAAATTGTGAACTAAAAAGTGAGCAATAGAAACATGTGAATTTCAAAAAATAAAATAAAAAAACAACTCTGAAAAGTTTCTACGCTCACATGAGGTGGTTTTTCAGTGGACCTGACAAAGGAATGTTTCACAAAGTTGAAATGGAAGTACATTTTTTTGCATTCAAGCCATTTGATATGACGTGAAGAGGAACTAATTGACGAGCCAAAACTTATCAGGTCTCGGAGATCCATTACATTACAGGCATTTAGTAGATGCTCTTCTTATCCAGAACGATGTATAACACACCCAGAGCAGCCTGGGGAGCAGTTCAGGGTTAGGTGTCTTGCTCAGGTGCTTTTATTTTGCATTACATTGCCTTTACTTTGCATTATTTCATCCACCTATTTATTTATTTGTATTTGTAATTGGCATTCATGGTGGACAGCAAACTAAGAATTTCATTGTGCAAGACGACATGTCCTTACTGTGCATATGACAATAAACACTTTGAACTTTGAACATGAACTTTGAACGTCAGCCATTCCTGCTGGTCCAGGGAATCAAACCAGCAACCTTTTGGTCCCAAACCTGCTTGTGTAACCTTTAGGCAATGGCTTCGCATTGCTATGTTTAATAGGAATAGCTATCATGAGAGGAGAAAAAAACAGCTTTAAATCACATAACATCACTCAATGAAAAGACAGAGCATTTATTCACAAGTGTGTTTTGTCTACTTTTTATTATAATTATTATTATTATTATTATTATTTTAACTTCGGGTGGCACGGTGGTGTAGTGGTTAGCGCTGTCGCCTCACAGCAAGAAGGTCCGGGTTCGAGCCCCGTGGCCGGTGAGGGCCTTTCTGTGCGGAGTTTGCATGTTCTCCCCGTGTCCGCGTGGGTTTCCTCCGGGTGCTCCGGTTTCCCCCACAGTCCAAAGACATGCAGGTTAGGTTAACTGGTGACTCTAAATTGACCGTAGGTGTGAATGTGAGTGTGAATGGTTGTCTGTGTCTATGTGTCAGCCCTGTGATGACCTGGCGACTTGTCCAGGGTGTACCCCACCTTTCATCCGTAGTCAGCTGGGATAGGCTCCAGCTTGCCTGCGACCCTGTAGGACAGGATAAAGCGGCTAGAGATAATGAGATGAGATGAGATTTTAACTTCAAGACAGAGGCGGGGAGGAGCTGGTGAGGGAACTCAACCCTGTTTAAAGTAACTGTCCTGATAAAAATAAAGTATGACGTGTCATTCTTTAATAACTAAAAGTAGTTGGAAAATTGCTGTGGTGTAAGAGGAATAAAACACATCACAATGTGCTGTAATTACAAAATAATCCACTTTCAAGTGGTGAAAGTAGCTCCGCTTTGCCTCAGGCTACGTTCCATACTCAGGTAATCTACAGACCATCAGGTTCCTCTTCTTCTCATTTCATGTCATTTGGATAGTCCAGTTCCTAGCTTTTGATTATCAGCTCATCCGGCCAAAAGGTGATGAGTTTATGCCATCATGTGTTGTCCGTCGTCTGTCTGTCCAGCGTCGTCCACATTTCACAAAAATCGCTTCTTCTCTCTCAATTCTTCACCGATTTTTATTCTTTTTGGCAGGAAGGTAGGTCTGCCTGGAGTGCATATGAATAGCTTCCACACAAATTTGCATCATTGCAATGAATAATGAAGATATGGAGCAATTAATCAATCCCTAACGAGCAGTTTCCACACAAATCACTTCTTCTCTCTCAAGTCTTCACCGATTTAGATTATTTGTCTCATGAAGGTAGGGGTACCTAGGGTGCATGTACTGTGACTTCTACCCAGATTTGCTTCATTACAATTATTAATGAAATTATGGATTAATTAAGCCTTAATGAATGAGCAGTTCAACAAAAATCACTTCATCTCAGTCAATTCCTCGCCATTTTGGATTCTTTCTGGCAAATAGGTCGGTATTCCTAGGGTGTATATATATACACACTATATATATATATATATATATATATATATATATGAGTGATTCCACACTTATGGGTACTGAAATGGGGACATGAACTTATTCACCTAAAACCATTTCTTTTTTTACCATCAGGTCACAAAACATGTAATCTTTAATGAATGATATGTTAAAAAATAACTTTAATTTTCTGAGATGTAATAAAAACATATTTATATGCCAAAGTCAAGCCTATGAGTTCCAAAATGATGTCTGTTACGATTGTCCATCTCGCGTCTGTTACAAATTAATTACAGTCTAGCTATATACCATGTTAATCTTATTGAAAGAATGTGTATGTTTATTCTACTACACATGTTTATTAATTATATTTGCTAAAACATCACCTTCCTATGTTTCAAAAAGTAATTCTACATTGTTAAAATTGAGAATATATATGTCCACAACACTTCTGTTACGTTCTGACTTTGGCATATAAATATGTTTTTATTACATCTCAGAAAATTAAAGTTATCTTTTAACATAACATTCATTAAAGATTACATGTATTGTGACCTGATGGTAAAAAAAATAAATGGTTTTAGGTGAATTTTTAAAAATAAGTTCATGTCCCCATTTCAGTTCCCATAAGCGTGGAATCACTCATTATATATATATATATATATATATATATATATATATATATATATATATATATATAGTGTATAGCTTGCAACATTTATTGCGCAACTTTAGATTGTTCCTTCTGGACTAGACGGAGCCGGAGTGAGCCACGCCATCATTGATGGTCTCGTTGTAAGGTACTGGATGTTTTAACTGTCCATGGTAATTGTTTTCCATGTAAAGCGTGAGAATGTACAGACCAATTCAATTTGAACAGTGTGAATCTAAATCAATCGTTCAAATGATTCACATCGTTCCTATGAGTAACATGAGGTTTCAGTGAATCAAGGGATTTTAAAGATCATACAACTGTAAGGTTTGGTGAAAAAAGAGAGACAGAGAGGGAGAGAGAGAAAACGCAAAAGAGGCCGTAGCTTTGAGAGGGAATGTTGGAATAGGTCGAGTGTGTGACTGAGTGACATCTCGCTCGTTTGTCTCCAACTCCCTTGCTTCGGGCCATCATGTAAACAAAGCTGTTTTGTGTCTAAACCGTCCTTGTCTCCAGTCCTTAGACGCCTGTGAATTGTACTGTATTGTGCTGTGTTTCTCTCGTCACGCTGTATGACTCATCCTATTGTTTGTGCGTTCCTGGAGGTTCAATATTTCACCTCGTTGTAAACATTGACTGGAGGTGCAGAGTATAAGGGTCAGGGTGTTCATCATGAGCCAGGTGTTCATCCAGGCATGTCTTCTCACCTCGTGCACACCTACTCTCTCCCCTCCCCTTCAGCAAACACTCACCAGACAGCGAGGAAGGACAGGAGGGACGATTATAGGACATGTAGACGTAGATGCGACACTGGAGGCCCACCATGCTTCCATACATTGAAAAGGGAAGATATTTTATCCATCTATCCATTATCTGTAGCTGCTTATCCTGTGCAGGATCGCGGGCAAGCTGGAGCCTGTCCCAGCTGACTATGGGTGAGAGGCGTGGTACACCCTGGACAAGTCGCCAGATCATCACAGGGCTGACACATAGAGACAAACAACCATTTACACTCACATTCACACCTACGGTCAATTTAGAGTCACCAATTAACCTAACCTGCATGTCTTTGGGGTGGCACGGTGGTGTAGTGGTTAGCATTGTCGCCTCACAGCAAGAAGGTCCTGGGTTCGAGCCCAGCGGCCGGCGAGGGCCTTTCTGTGTGGAGTTTGCATGTTCTCCCTGTGTCTGTCCGGGTTTCCTCCGGATGCTCTGGTTTCCCCCCACAGTCCAAAGACATGCAGGTTAGGTTCATTGGTGGCTCTAAATTGACCGTAGGTGTGAATGTGAGTGTGAATGGTTGTTTGTCTCTGTATCAGCCCTGTGATGACCTGGCGACTTGTCCAGGGTGTACCCTGCCTCTCGCCCATAGTCAGCTGGGATAGGCTCCAGCTTGCCGCGGCCCTGTAGAACAGGATAAGCGGCTACAATGATTCAATAAAAAGAGCCAGAATTCCCATCACTTTGAGTCCTACGAGCTTCATATCTGACCTCTTGGCTATGACAGGGGACATGAATCTTCATCACCAAGGCCAATGCAATATACATCTCGATACAGCGCCAATGATATGATACGTTAAAGATACACATGAAGCAATTACTAATGAGATAAGATCCGATTCACCTCTATCGTGATGCCGTGAGTGCGATTCAACACGATACAATGCAGTGCAATTCAACATGCTAGCTCTTCTTCCTCCATGATAATCATCCATGTGACTTGAGGAAGGATTATTTTGAAATCTTGTTTGTGCTGTGATGAAAGAACTACAGGGACATTTATTGTGAAATCATACCCCCGACTCACATCAGACTTGGCTGAGAAACTTGAACAGAACATCAAGGGCATAGTAACTCATCTGGCCTGCCATCAAAACAACCATGACTACAAAAACATCAAATAGAACTGAAATGTGACAATGTGAGAGAGGACCAACCTCCACGACAAATTGTTTACAACAGGAAAATCATCCATCCATTATCTGTAGCTGCTTATCCTGTGCAGGGTCACAGGCAAGCTGGAGCTTATCCCAGCTGACTATGGGTGAGAGGCGGGGTACACCCTGGACAAGTCACCAGGTTATCGCAGAGCTGACACATAGAGACAAACAACCATTCACACTCACATTCACACCTACGGTCAATTTAGAGCCACCAGTTAACCTAACCTGCATGTCTTTGGACTGTGGGAGAAACCGGAACATCCGAAGGAAACCCACACAGTCATGGGTTATCCACCAACACAGACATGCAAACTCCACACAGAAAGGCCCCCATCAGCCACTGGGCTCAAACCCAGAACCTTCTTGCTGTGAGGTGACAGTGCTAACTACTTACACCACCACCATGCTTCACTGTAGGAATGGTATTCTCAGGATGATGGGTTTGCACCACACCATGATGGCAAAAATGATCAATTTCAGTCTCATTTGACCAGAGAATCTTCTTCCATGTGTTTGGGGAGTCTGCCACATGCTGTTGGGCAAATTCCAAATGTGTTTTCTTAAGCAATGGCTTTTTTCTGGCCACTCTTCCATAAAGCCCCACTCTGTGGAGTGTACGGCTTAAAGTGGTCCTATGGACAGATACTCCCATCTCCGCTGTGGATCTTTGCAGCTCCTTCAGTTTTATCTTTGGTGTCTTTGTTTTATCTCTGATTAATGCCCTCCTTGCCCGGTCTGTGAGTTTTGGTGGGCAGCCTTCTCTTGTCAGTGGTGCCATATTCTTTCCATTTTGTTATAATGGATTTCATGGAGCTCCGTGGGATATTCAAAGTTTGGGATATTTTTTATAACCCATCCCTGATCTATACTTCTCCACAACTTTGTCTCTGACCTGTTTGGAGGCTCCTTGGTTTTCATGTTGCTTGCTTGGTAGTGTTGCAGAGTCAGGGTCCTTCCAGAACAGGTTGATTTATACCAGTGGCGGCTGGTGGGCTTTGAAATAGGGGAACCTCAGTTTTAGGTCTACATAATACAATTTTTCAATTATTTGTTATTTGTCATGAGTCAATTTGTTGTTATGTGGGTCTGTCTCAGAAACTAGTCTCTCATTTGGGACATTATGGTCAAAAAATAAATTTTCTAATTTTACTCTTTTTTTTGCATTTACCTAACACAATGTTTCTTTTATCATGTTTAATAAGAATAAAGATAGCGTCTTGCTTTATCTGGCCTCTGCTGTGGAATTTTTTTTTAAATTACAATTCAAATGTTTTTGTAGCCCTGTGATGACCTGGCGACTTGTCCAGGGTGTACCCCGCCTTTCGCCCGTAGTCAGCTGGGATAGGCTCCAGCTTGCCTGCGACCCTGTAGAACAGGATAAAGTGGCTAGAGATAATGAGATGAAATGTTTTTGTAAAATTTTTTGAAAATATTGAATAAATTTCCTCTTTTTGATTGCTTGGGTTAAAAATGCCAAGTTATGATGACTGAATTGATTGTTCACTTAAATATGAATAATACGATACCATTTTGGGTATTTGATATGGCAAAATAGGACACAATGGAAAAATCAAGAACACACCGGAAAGATGAGAATAACGGCGGTGGTAAAAGAACAGCGACTTTACCGGCTGAAGGTCGCGCGGGTCTCTGCTGTGGCGCGCGAGCAACGGGACATCACTACCGCACTGGACGGAGCGTGAGGCGGGGGCGGGGCAAAATGACTGGCTGTACTTTGCCATTATAGCAGATAGATACCAGCTGTTAGCAGCTAGCACTGCAGATCCCAATAAGGCTCAAGCTAGCCTACAACCACGTTGATTGAACTACAAATGAAATAAACGAGTGAATTCACGAATGATCAAACTGATAGAATGGATGAAAGTTAACGGAGCATAACGAGTAATATTTACATTTATTTACAGAGTAATGTACAGAGACATCAATGAGAAGAAACGTTTATATGAAAAGAAATTCGGACAGCACTTTGGCACACGACTACACTTTCTCGACATCCGCTAGGGACTGACTGATCATGCTTCCGTGTTCCTCGCCGACACCGAAGTACAGCGACTGCCCTCCTCATGTCTTTCAAACACCACCTTCAATAATCCTTTATCAGCCCGGTTTCTTGGCCCTCCCATGTCCCGTTTACCCCCAGAGATACCCGGCTTCCCCGGAAGTGACGATTTTGTCGATTTTAACCAATGACAACTAGCCGAAATTGGCTGTTCAGAGCCGTCTTGTAGACTGCAACGGATACCCGGCTGCCAGTCCATAGAGCCCATTGAAATAAGAAAGGTTACAGCCTGGCAGCAAAGGTGATTCTCGTAGCGAACTGCAAGTTCGTCAGACATCACTCAAATAAGTTACAGGATGACATAGGGATAGATATGAACGTAAATACAATCTTGGGCATATATTATGTTATGCAAGTTATTGTTTTAATGAGAATTCAACGTCATAGACGCCGCAGTTTGGGGAGAGAATTTTAGGGGAAGTTCGGCTTCCCTTGTTGTCTCTGAGAAATCGCCCAATTTATACAGACATCATGTGACAGATCATGTGACACTCTGATTGCACACAGGTGGATCTTAATCAACTAATTATGTGACTTATGAAGTGAATTGGTTGGAGCAGCTCTTATTTAGGGGTTTCATATGAAAGGGGGTGAATACCTATGCACACTCCAGATTTCTGGGTTGGTTGTTGGGGTTTTTTTTTTTCATCTTAATTATTGTTTGTGTCACAATTTAAATTTTTTTTTTTAAATCACCTTTAAAGCGGTAGGCATGTTGTGTGAATCAAATGGTGCTAACCCTCCAAAAATCCATTTTAATTCCAGCTTGTAATGCAACAAAACAGGACAAACACCAAGGGGGATGAACAGTGGCGGAGCTAGACTTTTATCTTTGGGGTGGCCAGAGGGTGGCCAAAGCTATTTTAGGGGGCCCACAGACTATGACAATGAATATTCAAGAAACGCAATAAATTGCAATTAAAATCTGTAAATGTTATGTCTTCATAAAGTACATCTCGGAAGTGGTGAATTGCATCTCCTGGCTCTGGATCATCATCATCATCATCCTGGTCAGAAGCAGAGGTCTCTGTGTCCTCCCTCAGTGAAGCTACATGTACAACCCCGATTCCAAAAAAGTTGGGACAAAGTACAAATTGTAAATAAAAACAGAATGCAATGATGTGGAAGTTTCAAAATTCCATATTTTATTCAGAATAGAACATAGATGACATATCAAATGTTTAAACTGAGAAAATGTATCATTTAAAGAGAAAAATGAGGTGATTTTAAATTTCATGACAACAACACATCTCAAAAAAGTTGGGACAAGGCCATGTTTACCACTGTGAGACATCCCCTTTTCTCTTTACAACAGTCTGTAAACGTCTGGGGACTGAGGAGACAAGTTGCTCAAGTTTAGGGATAGGAATGTTAACCCATTCTTGTCTAATGTAGGATTCTAGTTGCTCAACTGTCTTAGGTCTTTTTTTTCGTATCTTCCGTTTTATGATGCGCCAAATGTTTTCTATGGGTGAAAGATCTGGACTGCAGGCTGGCCAGTTCAGTACCCGGACCCTTCTTCTACGCAGCCATGATGCTGTAATTGATGCAGCATGTGGTTTGGCATTGTCATGTTGGAAAATGCAAGGTCTTCCCTGAAAGAGACGTCGTCTGGATGGGAGCATATGTTGCTCTAGAACCTGGATATACCTTTCAGCATTGATGGTGTCTTTCCAGATGTGTAAGCTGCCCATGCCACACGCACTAATGCAACCCCATACCATCAGAGATGCAGGCTTCTGAACTGAGCGCTGATAACAACTCGGGTCGTCCTTCTCCTCTTTAGTCCGAATGACACGGCGTCCCTGATTTCCATAAAGAACTTCAAATTTTGATTAATCTGACCACAGAACAGTTTTCCACTTTGCCACAGTCCATTTTAAATGAGCCTTGGCCCAGAGAAGACGTCTGCGCTTCTGGATCATGTTTAGATACGGCTTCTTCTTTGAACTATAGAGTTTTAGCTGGCAACGGCGGATGGCACGGTGAATTGTGTTCACAGATAATGTTCTCTGGAAATATTCCTGAGCCCATTTTGTGATTTCCAATACAGAAGCATGCCTGTATGTGATGCAGTGCCGTCTAAGGGCCCGAAGATCACGGGCACCCAGTATGGTTTTCCGGCCTTGACCCTTACGCACAGAGATTCTTCCAGATTCTCTGAATCTTTTGATGATATTATGCACTGTAGATGATGATATGTTCAAACTCTTTGCAATTTTACACTGTCGAACTCCTTTCTGATATTGTTCCACTATTTGTCGGCACATAATTAGGGGGATTGGTGATCCTCTTCCCATCTTTACTTCTGAGAGCCGCTGCCACTCCAAGGCCAAGTTTACATTAGACCGTATCTGTCTCGTTTTCTTCGCGGATGCACTGTCCGTTTACATTAAAAAGCTTGGAAACGCCGGGAAACGGGAATCCGCCAGGGTCCACGTATTCAATCCAGATCGTGTCTGGTCCGGTGCTGTGTAAACATTGAGAATACGCGGATACGCTGTGCTGAGCTCTAGCTGGCGTCGTCATTGGACAACGTCACTGTGACATCCACCTTCCTGATTCGCTGGTGTTGGTCATGTGACGCGACTGCTGAAAAACGGCGCGGACCTCCGCCTTGTATCACCTTTCATTAAAGAGTATAAAAGTATGAAAATACTGCAAATACTGATGCAAATACTGCCCATTGTGTAGTTATGATTGTCTTTAGGCTTGCCATCCTTCCACTTGCAAGTGGTAAGTGACGCGCATGCCCGACATGCACTGAGATCACACACACAGCGGCTCAGTCCCGAATCACTGCTCGTGCACTTCACTCGCGCGCTCTGTGAGCTGCGCAGGGCCGGAGTGCGCACCCTCCAGAGGGCACTCGCTGTTCAGGGCGGAGTGATTTGGAGAGCAGGATGCCTGCGGAGCCGAGCGTATCCGTGTATTGGCGTTGCTGTGTGCACGCGAATCGTGTATTGGCGTTGCTGTGTGCACGCTAATCGTTTTAAAAACGTTAATCTGATGATCCGCTGATACGGTCTAATGTAAACCCCACCCAAGATGCGCTTTTTATACCCAGTCATGTTAATGACCTATTGCCAATTGACCTAATGAGTTGCAATTTGGTCCTCCAGCTGTTCCTTTTTTGTACCTTTAACTTTTCCAGCCTCTTATTGCCCCTGTCCCAACTTTTTTGAGATGTGTTGCTGTCATGAAATTTCAAATGAGCCAATATTTGGCATGAAATTTCAAAATGTCTCACTTTCGACATTTGATATGTTGTCTATGTTCTATTGTGAATACAATATCAGTTTTTGAGATTTGGAAATTATAGCATTCTGTTTTTATTTACAATTTGTACTTTGTCCCAACTTTTTTGGAATCAGGGTTGTATAAGAATATTTTAAAACTATTTTAACTCATTTTAAAACCACACATTAGTAACAAAACATTGTGAAATAAAAGTTGTAAAGCTTCTTTAAAATCTAAATTCTATAATGTATTACTGTACTAGAGATGTGACTACCCCTGTGGTTACTCTGACCTGGTGATGGCGGGCTGGGCTGTATGAGACATTGACTCTCCTGACTAGTTCCAGGACGGTCAGGACTGCGGCTGAGCTCTGTGTTAGCCTGATCTGTGCCTGGCTTGCTTCTTTTTTACAAAGAATTGAGATATCTCCCCCTGTCTTTTCATTCTCAACTCACCCTATGCAAAAAAAGCCAGTCTTGTTACTTCTGGTATCATTCACAATTGCATTATGTTATTAAATAGCCACTTCCAACTTTAAATTCAATTCAATTACTAGCCTAGTTCTCTGTAGGAATACTTAGCCTATATAATACTGTACAGTGATGGGTAGTAACACATTTATTTTGTGTAACTCTCATTATTCATTTTTTTGTTGCCCATAATTTTACTCTTCAGAAAGTAATCTACTTTTTTCTCAAACACATATTTGACAACACTTTAATTACGACGAGTATTTCCATTAATAGAGTCATCGGTGGGCACCATGAGATGTTATCCTAACCGTAGCCTAACGTAGGTGTTAGGACTGGGACTGTTTTGGCCTCTAGAGGCCGCTGTTATTTCCATCTTGTCATGTTTGTTTTGGCCTCTAGAGGCCACCACTGTGTTTTTGTGTTTGTCTTCATTGCCTGTTTCCTGCCCCGCCCTGTTCCTTAATTAGTGTGTGTATAAATACCCCTCTGTTTGTTCCCTTGTCATGGAGTCTTTTTCCTATGTTATGCCGTTAGTGCTAGTTCCCTCTGTCCCATGTACCTTGCCTGTGTCTTTGTATTCTTGGTTTTTGCTTCTTTCTTTTGGACTTTGTGGATTTTGTTTTTGACCTTTTTGATCTTCTGAGCGTTTGAGTTTTTGCCTTTTTTCTTATTTGGATTTTGGACTTTGAACCTTGGGATATTTTATTTTTGTTTATCTTCTGAGCTTTGGGTTATTCTTTTTGTTTTTTCCCTTGGATTGTACATAGTGTAAATAAACTGTTTTTGATACTTTTCTACTTCCGCCTCACGCCTCTGCACTTGAGTCATCCCCCTGGTGGCCTAGTGGGGGTTTGCTGGTTTATTACACCAGCGAACCAGGTTTGAATCCCAGCAAAACCCTAACAGTAGGCTAATGTTAACGTTATCTTGTATGCGTGGGTGAACTGCCATTTTCACATTGTAACATTAGCTAAGTTAAAACTCTGGTTAAACTACAAAAAACGATCTCATATCTGAACATAAAAGTGACTTTAAATTAAATGACTGACTCATATGGAAACAACCATTAAACTTACCTCAGAATGACTTCACCATTCACCAACAAGCAAGCAGCTGCTCTTCTCGGTTCTTCTCTTCTCCCCACCGCAAAATAAAGTTTCTCTCCCAAAAATATGACTCTCTTCTTCTCCTCCTCCTCCTTATAATGGTGGATTTATATTGACAGTAGGATGGATTACAACACTTTGTGATACATAGCGCCAACTACTGCACAGTAGGAACTTAGCACTCAACAGCAATACCGATTACAAAATGCAACAGGATCTTCTCAAAAGACGTGCGGTGCCGTGACATGTCAGTCATCTGGGGTGGCACCTGGGGGGTTCAATCAGATTTCAGGGGTGTCCAGTGCCCCCCCCCCCCGGCCACCCCTCTGGCTCCGCCTATGGGGATGAATACTTGTGCAAGACACTGTATCAATGAATAATCATCTCAATAGCACCCCTATGGGATATTATGTCAGAATATTAGTCACAAATACTCCGTTTCTATCATGGGACCAACTTGAACCTGTACAAAATGTTACCAACAAAGCTCGAACTGTTGTTGATACGAGAGAGTCAGTCAAAAAATGTGTTTTTATTCTTCCCAACCTCTGAACATGGAGACCAGGACTCGGAATCAGTCAGAACATGTCTGTCGAGTGTTGATTCATTTCCGGTTCTGGACAGTAACTAGACGGTAGTCCTTTAAAACGAGTCCCTGTCTCAAGTCCTCTAGAACCAGCCTCAGTCCAACACAGTTGTGGATGATGTTAAAAGAGGTAAATGTATCCTGTAGGGGCGCTATTGAGCTGATTATTAGTTGATAGTTACTGGATCAGCCAGTGAAAACAAACAGTGCAAAATATTGCACGCTTTTCAACGCCGTTTCTATGCATTCTGTAAACAGAGCCTCTGGGTCAAAAATCCCATGGTATGACACATATACATTTTTTTTTAAATCAGGGCAATTGGATTGTAGTGAACTTGGTGAATTGGTGAATCTACCATCCTTACTTACTATACAACACTCCTGTAAGAGCTCTAGCGTAACCTTTCCTCCCATTGGACAATGCATGACCATGTGACCACTAAGACCCCCCCTGGTGTATAGAGGATGTGCAGTCACGTGACCCGTCCGTGTTTACTCCGCCATATTGGACGGCTTCAGGATTGTTTACCTTGCGCAAGCGTAATAGATCCAGGGAGTAATCCCCAAGAAAATTCGGAAAATACCCCATCTACATCGCGCGATAACTTGTCTAAGTTTGTTCAGCATCTTGAAGGTGACGTGAGGCAGCGTTACATGGAAAAGTGTTCCAGGTTGGGGATTGCAGATCCGTACAACTTGCCGCAATCCTTGTTCAGGGAAATTTGGAGCTGCGGTGCCGGCGATTTGCCCGATCTGGCCTACCACGACATTTACAATTTTCTTGTTAATCGTGAATCGTGTTACACTGGCAAAGCCCTCAAAGCTTACAAGAGCCTGGAAGCTTATAAATATTTTGTTGCGGGATGGGTATCCCAACTATACTGTACCTCTGGAAGGTTCCGAAGAAGAATGTCTACTTGATAACCTCACGGGTAAGTGGCATTAAGATGTTTATCATAAAGAGACTATGCAGGACGTTTTATCGTAAGAATGTTCGAAATCTAAACTCAGTTCCAGATAATGACAGGGTTGTAAATATGTATGTTTTTGTCTGAAAAAAAAATATCACAAATCACCGACTATGCAGTTATCATTCAATCCGAAAATCAACTTAACAGATGTGCTAGGAGTATTGAATTAGAAGATTACACCTACCTGATATGAAGTGTTCACTACAAATTCGGCTGGTAGAACTGGGGTACCAGTTTTCTCTTCGCACAGCGAACACCCATTTTGCGCGTCTCTCCTCGTCTGCGGGGAATCTATAAAATGACAGGCCCTCCTTTTGGCCCTGTCTATTGGTACAACCAAATGCTGAACAAGATATAACCATTCTCGAAAGATCTACTCCCACACACTTGATAATTAGAACGGGTTCGTCTAAGTTCTATGCGCGGCCATGCCGTCCAAGATGGCAGATAAACAAATATCACGTGACCTCGTGACGTCACGTGCACACTCTCATCTCATCTCATCTCATTATCTCTAGCCGCTTTATCCTGTTCTACAGGGTCGCAGGCAAGCTGGAGCCTATCCCAGCTGACTACGGGCGAAAGGCGGGGTACACCCTGGACAAGTCACCAGGTCATCACAGGGCTGACACATAGACACAGACAACCATTCACACTCACATTCACGCCTACGCTCAATTTAGAGTCACCAGTTAACCTAACCTGCATGTCTTTGGGGGAATGTGGGGGAAACCGGAGCACCCGGAGGAAACCCACGCGGACACGGGGAGAACATGCAAACTCCACACAGAAGTGCACGCTCTCTATATTTATATTATCGGAACCTACCACCTGCTTATTCTCTGTACACCCTGTATAAACCATTTAAATTCGCTTCCTCGTGTAGTGAAAGTAATCAGATCATCTAGGAAAGCAACTCTGTGTGTGTGTGTGTGTGTGTGTGTGTGTGTGTGTGTGTGTGTGTGTGTGTGTGTGTGTGTCACTAATGGATCCCTGATGCTCCCAAGTGCATCTATTCACTTTACAGTATATTTTGAAATGATGCTTAATGAAGGCACAAAGGTCTACAGAGCTTTTATCACCAGACACATCCAGAATGTGAGCACACACACACACACACACACACACACACACACTACTGTGTGGTGATAACAGACATAATGAGTGTGTCTGCAGGTCTGTAGACGTTGTCCAGTCTATGAAAGTTATCCCAGCTGCTAAGGTTGTAATTACTCAGTTCAATGTCACCTCTCTCTCTCTCTCTCTCTCTCTCTCTCTCTGAGGACACACTCCGTCATCATGCTGTGTCACTCATATACCAAGAGCCACATTGTTTGAACTGGCAACATGAACTTGAAAATGGCAGGAAATCCATCAGGGGTGTGTGTATGTGTGTGTGTGAGAGAGAGAGAGAGAGAGAGAGAGAGAGCAGATTAAGATGGGATAGACATTAGATCATGCTAAATCTCTCTCTCTCTCTCTCTCTCTCTGTCTCTCTCTCTCTCTCTCACACATCTGAGGTGACAGAGGAGACAGCTGTCTCTTTCTCTCAGCTTTTTTCCACCAACAGCTGCACAGTTTTGCACTTTTCCACCACAATCACAAAAAAATAAAAAATATAAAGTTGGTTCTCAGAATCGGTTTGGTTCCAACACCAAAATTCTGCTGTGACATTACAGGCGTGTAGACTTCAGCAAAAATATTTACATAACACATCATTATAACATTAAACGCAACTATAAATTAATTTTTAAAAAGCCCAACCTGTCTGTCATTCTTTATTAACTACTTATTAACTGAGCGTGAGGTCAGTAGGCTCGGTCCGTACTGTCAAGACCTCGGTCTGATGTTTTCCCATAAAGACCAAGCAAGTGAGGTTAATAAGGAGTTTATTATATGGCTTTTTTTATTTCTCAGATTAAAATAGATGGTCATTATTATAATGAGGCGTGACGCTGCTTTCAGTCACGTCATATTTGTAATGTAGTTGAGTCACGCATACAGAATAAACAGTTTCAAAACTGGATTTCTGTTAGTGACTAGCGGTTCCTGAATGCTCCTTGTTGCTCATTTCTTGAATGACTCTTGTTTGTCTTTTGTGTTTCGGCCGTTTTTGATTCTGTTTTGATTTCCAATTAATCTTTTTTTTGACGTTTTGTTTTTGTTTGGGTTTTTTTGTGTAACATTGAAAGCCACCATCTTGTAAAGAAAGTCTGTAATCACTCATGGGCGTTACAGGAAAATACCACCCACCAAGGAACCAATCAGAGCGTACGATTTTACCGGAAGTAGCTCGTGCCATATAATAATGACTTATAATAATTTGCTAATTGCTGTGGTAGAAAAGGAATAAAATTTCGGGGCATGCTGTTTTTGAAATGTAATCAATGTCAGGAGGACGTTATATTATTATTATTATTATTATTATTGTTTGTTTTACAAATTGTCCCAGGCGGCACGGTGGTGTAGTGGTTAGCACTGTCGCCTCACAGCAAGAAGGTCCTGGGTTCGAGCCCCGTGGCCGGCGAGGGCCTTTCTGTGTGGAGTTTGCATGTTCTCCCCGTGTCCGCGTGGGTTTCCTCCGGGTGCTCCGGTTTCCCCCACAGTCCAAAGACATGCAGGTTAGGTTAACTGGTGACTCTAAATTGACCGTAGGTGTGAATGTGAGTGTGAATGGTTGTCTGTGTCTATGTGTCAGCCCTGTGATGACCTGGCGACTTGTCCAGGGTGTACCCCGCCTTTCGCCCGTAGTCAGCTGGGATAGGCTCCAGCTTGCCTGCGACCCTGTAGAAGGATAAAGCGGCTAGAGATAATGAGATGAGATGAGAATGAGACAAATTGTCCCAGTCATTCGCTAGCGTGGAAGTTTTACGTCTCTCATGCGTGACATCATGTTGCCTTGACAACCATGCAATATCGTAAACCATATTCAGCGTTCATTCTCCATTTAGTAGAGTGATACAATACACGTAGGATAAGCGATATGCTAACAATACTGCATGCTATCAAGCTAAATAAATGAAACCCGCTAGAAGGGAATAGAACACGTTTTTGTTCCATCAAAAAAGTGTCCTGTATGTATAATAATTCCCAATATTTCACTCCGATGACGTCACTCCCAGTGTTTTCCCACTGACTTGTCAAAATGTCGAACCAGTACAAAATTAAAATTCTTTTCATTAACTTGTGTATTTCTTGTGGATGTGTCCATATAATATAAAGAACATTACACAGTGGCACGAAGATATGAAGTTTATCTTCTCGTCTTGAAAATATTTTCATTTGTTCGCTTCACTCACTCGTGAATACACTACCGTTCAAAAGTTTGGGGTCACTTTGAAATGTCCTTATTTTTGAAAGAAAAGCACTGTTCTTTTCAATGAAGATCACTTTAAACTAATCAGAAATCCACTCTATACATTGCTAATGTGGTAAATGACTATTCTAGCTGCAAATGTCTGGTTTTGGTGCAATATCTCCATAGGTGTATAGAGGCCCATTTCCAGCAACTCTCACTCCAGTGTTCTAATGGTACAATGTGTTTGCTCATTGCCTCAGAAGGCTAATGGATGATTAGAAAACCCTTGTACAATCATGTTAGCACAGCTGAAAACAGTTGAGCTCTTTAGAGAAGCTATAAAACTGACCTTCCTTTGAGCAGATTGAGTTTCTGGAGCATCACATTTGTGGGGTCGATTAAATGCTCAAAATGGCCAGAAAAATGTCTTGACTATATTTTCTATTCATTTTACAACTTATGGTGGTAAATTAAAGTGTGACTTTTCATGGAAAACACAAAATTGTCTGGGTGACCCCAAACTTTTGAACTGTAGTGTATATGGATGCGAGTGTTTTACTGGGAAATACGCCACTCATATTTTTCATACGAGCTCCATCCGGGACATGGAGAACCAAAACCGTGACATCCATCCATCCATCCATTATCTGTAGCTGCTTATCCTGTTCTACAGGGTCGCAGGCAAGCTCTTTGGTTAAGCTAGCGGTTCAGCTTAACTAGCAGTGCAAGTCTTTGTTTAGGTAGCTAGCTAGCTACTATTGTCACTGACAATGTAAAAAAAGCATCCAGTTTTTTTTGGGGGGGTGCAAATAGTTGTACTGCGCAAACAGTGGTACGATATTTATTTCAAGGTGAAATGGACAGTGACACAAAATTGAAGTTGAAGTCTATGACATTCACTTCTGCATAAGTTAGTGCACCCTCTGTCAGCTTCATTTGTATAAAATTACTTTTTTTTTAAAATATGGTTTCGTTGGCACCTGTACCACTCTACTCTGAAGTCAATCTGAAATCAAGAAGCTCTACACATGTCAGGTCACACACAGTAAGTCCTTCCTGTGTGTTCAATGAGCAACACCGAGCCCATGATGTCTGAGAACGACTCTGAAATGGAGCAAAGTCATAGTGATTCATCGTGACTCGTCTTGACTGATCCCTGTAATGCAGAAAGCATAGTGCCAACGAATCCCCACACTCGCGGGGTATTTTTACCCCTCAGCGCCAGGTAAGGATGTGGAAAGGCCTGATTCAGACTAGCCTCACAAGCTGATACCTGCTTTTTCCTGACATGGTGCTGACGCTGGAGAAAGTGAGTGAGGGTTCAAAGGAATTTGGGAAAATTGCCTGTATTTCAACCGGTTTAAGAGCCAAGCCATTGCACGATCAGATGCTGGAGTTTAATAATGCATGGTGTGGAATGTTTTACCCTGTGACTTTGGGAGCATGTTTAAGGATTTGGAGTCAAATTGCTCAACATCTGTGTACAGCAGAGTGACGAGATATTTATTCATCCAGAGTGATGGCTAGATAAGTCAAGAATGAAATGCTCACTTCAATCATCATGCTCTTATAGAAAACTAATTAAGGAACTGATGAAGCTGTTACAACCATGAACTTCATTATTTTCTTATACACTACCGTTCAAAAGTTTGGGGTCACTTTGAAATGTCCTTATTTTTGAAAGAAAAGCACTGTTCTTTTCAATGAAGACCACTTTAAACTAATTAGAAATCCTCTCTATACATTGCTAATGTGGTAAATGACTATTCTAGCTGCAAATGTCTGGTTTTTGGTGCAATATCTACATAGGTGTATAGAGGCCCATTTCCAGCAACTCTCACTCCAGTGTTCTAATGGTACAATGTGTTTGCTCATTGCCTCAGAAGGCTAATGGATGATTAGAAAACCCTTGTACAATCATGTTAGCACAGCTGAAAACAGTTGAGCTCTTTAGAGAAGCTATAAAACTGACCTTCCTTTGAGCAGATTGAGTTTCTGGAGCATCACGTTTGTGGGGTCGATTAAATGCTCAAAATGGCCAGAAAAATGTCTTGACTATATTTTCTATTCATTTTACAACTTATGGTGGGAAATAAAAGTGTGACTTTTCATGGAAAACACAAAATTGTCTGGGTGACCCCAAACTTTTGAACGGTAGTGTATGTTCACCACTCGAAGATAAACTTCATATATTTGTGCAACCATGTAATCTCCTTTATATATGTCACGGTTTACCTGGCGACTTGTCCAGGGTGTACCCTGCCTCTCATCCGTAGTCAGCTGAGATAGGCTCCAGCTTGCCTGCGACCCTGTAGAACAGGATAAGCAGCTACAGATAATGGATGGATGGATGGATGTCACGGTTTTGGTTCTCCATGTCCCGGATGGAGCTCGTATGAAAAATATGAGTGGCGTATTTCCCAGTAAAACACTCGCGTCCATATACACTACCGTTCAAAAGTTTGGGGTCACCCAAACAATTTTGTGTTTTCCATGAAAAGTCACACTTTTATTTCCCACCATAAGTTGTAAAATGAATAGAAAATATAGTCAAGACATTTTTCTGGCCATTTTGAGCATTTAATCGACCTCACAAATGTGATGCTCCAGAAACTCAATCTGCTCAAAGGAAGGTCAGTTTTATAGCTTCTCTAAAGAGCTCAACTGTTTTCAGCTGTGCTAACATGATTGTACAAGGGTTTTCTAATCATCCATTAGCCTTCTGAGGCAATGAGCAAACACATTGTACCATTAGAACACTGGAGTGAGAGTTGCTGGAAATGGGCCTCTATACACCTATGGAGATATTGCACCAAAAACCAGACATTTGCAGCTAGAATAGTCATTTACCACATTAGCAATGTATAGAGTGGATTTCTGATTAGTTTAAAGTGATCTTCATTGAAAAGAACAGTGCTTTTCTTTCAAAAATAAGGACATTTCAAAGTGACCCCAAACTTTTGAACGGTAGTGTATAAGAAAATAATGAAGTTCATGGTTGTAACAGCTTCATCAGTTCCTTAATTAGTTTTCTATAAGAGCATGATGATTGAAGTGAGCATTTCATTCTTGACTTATCTAGCCATCACTCTGGATGAATAAATATTTCGTCACTCTGCTGTACACAGATGTTGAGCAATTTGACTCCAAATCCTTAAACATGCTCCCAAAGTCAAAGGGTAAAATATTCCACACCATGCATTATTAAACTCCAGCATCTGATCGTGCAATGGCTTGGCTCTTAAACCGGTTGAAATACAGGCAATTTTCCCAAGTTCCTTTGAACCCTCACTCACTTTCTCCAGCGCCAGCACCATGTCAGGAAAAAGCAGGTATCAGCTTGTGAGGCTAGTCTGAATCAGGCCTTTCCACATCCTTACCTGGCACTGAGGGGTAAAAATACCCCGCGAGTGTGGGGACTCGTTGGCACTATGTTTTCTGCATTACAGGGATCAGTCAAAGACGAGTCACGATGAATCACTATGACTTTGCTCCATTTCAGAGTCGTTCTCAGACATCATGGGCTCGGTGTTGCTCATTGAACACACAGGAAGGACTTACTGTGTGTGACCTGACATGTGTAGAGCTTCTTGATTTCAGATTGACTTCAGAGTAGAGTGGTACAGGTGCCAACGAAACCATATTTAAAAAAAAAAGTAATTTTATACAAATGAAGCTGACAGAGGGTGCACTAACTTATGCAGAAGTGAATGTCATAGACTTCAACTTCAATTTTGTGTCACTGTCCATTTGACCTTGAAATAAATATCGTACCACTGTTTGTGCAGTACAACTATTTGCACCCCCCCAAAAAAAAACTGGATGCTTTTTTTACATTGTCAGTGACAATAGTAGCTAGCTAGCTACCTAAACAAAGACTTGCACTGCTAGTTAAGCTGAACCGCTAGCTTAACCAAAGTTACCGTCCCTACAGTAACCATTCAACTTTAGTAGCTCGTAATGTTGTAGGACTCGAGATCGGTCTCAAGACCACTTTTGGAAAGTCTTGGCTCGGAATCAACTGCGTTTTCACTTGGTCTTGTCTCGGTCTTAGACATCGAGGACTCTGGATTTTATTTCAAGACAGGTCAAGACCACAACTGCGGGGATTTCATTAAATTACCTGTGCATTGTCTGATTTATTTGTTAACATCATTACTGTGATTGGATGTAAAATTTCCTGCTTCAAATCCAACCAATAACGTGACTTATTGCAAATTTGAAATATTCGTTACTGTTAACAGCTGCCAACCCTCCCCCGCCCCCTTCACACACACCAGTCTGGTCTTGGTCTCGATCATGACTTGGTCTCAGTTTAGCAGGATTCTAACGAGGCCTTTTCAGCGTATTGGGCCGATATGTGAAATTTCCTGACCGTTACGCCCACAATATTGCCAACACGCCTGTAAAAGTTGCCGCTACACTAATAAAAAGGCTTGTCAATCTTGAAAACGTGGTCTTTTGTTTAATTTTCTCTTGTTATCCCAACGTGGCAGCTACGGTGCGCCACCATGCGAATGCTCTACATTTGGACATACAGTACTCCACTCCCCGTCCACATAAGCGCCCAGTGCGTAGCTGCCCAAGTAGTTCCGTGTGGAGATTGTCACTGATCATGCTAGTCCAGTTTACCTCCTTCCTTATGCTGTGTTCACAGTAAAGTGCCATCCGTGTTAAGAGGTGCTGACGCGCCATGCACGTAATACGTGCCAGTCCCCGAGTTAGATCTGGATAGTGATGGATTGTAATTGAATGGCTGAAGCTAAAAATAAAGCTGACACTTGGTGAACATCAACTGGTTGTTTTATTCTTATTCCATAAATACGTCACTAATATAGTTGAATCTTAATTATAATACATCTTCAATCAAAAACAATCACAATAGCTTTTGGCAAAAAAAAAAAAATCTAATGAATATTACCCAAAAAGAGTGACTTTCAGGGAGGCCTGCAAGTGCCAGGATATGCACTAGAATCCATGTCCGAGCCGAGTATGTAGAACCCGTGAGCTTTCAGAGGCCTAAGGCAGCCCCTGAACTCCCAGCCATTATGGCTGGTGCCACTTCGCTGATATTTTGGTCTAGTTAGAACCCTGGTATAAGTGGTCTTGATTACAACACTAGTAGCTCATAACATCTGCCAATTAAATAATTTAACTTTGTCGTGAAAGTTGGAACATAATTTTCAAGCTACAAAATGCACAAAATGCACAGATGTAATTTGTTCGCAACAAGTTAGCCGGATGACGTTAATGATTGTAAATTTATGATGTATTTACTAATCAAAAATGGCAAACTGTATGGTCAGTGTTCTAGATTTAACCAATTATGTTGTTGTTGTGGGGCGGCACGGTGGTGTAGTGGTTAGCGCTGTCGCCTCACAGCAAGAAGGTCCTGGGTTCGAGCCCCGGGGCCAGTGAAGGCCTTTCTGTGTGGAGTTTGCATGTTCTCCCCGTGTCCGCGTGGGTTTCCTCCGGGTGCTCCGGTTTCCCCCACAGTCCAAAGACATGCAGGTTAGGTTAACTGGTGACTCTAAATTGAGCGTAGGTGTGAATGTGAGTGTGAATGGTTGTCTGTGTCTATGTGTCAGCCCTGTGATGACCTGGCGACTTGTCCAGGGTGTACCCCGCCTTTCGCCCGTAGTCAGCTGGGATAGGCTCCAGCTTGCCTGCGACCCTGTAGGAGGATAAAGCGGCTACAGATAATGAGATGAGATGTTGTTGTTGTTGTTTCCAGCTACTATAAATGAGCGGCCATGTTGAGTTGATGTCACATGCTCAACTCAGGGTGATTTTCCTAGTCAGAAATGTTGAGGTACAACTTTTAGTCGAATGAGCAAAGGTATTAGCACGCTAGCCAACTTTAGACTAGCCATAATGTTACGTAAACTTAATGAATTAAGCAATTAAACAGTTACAATCGGTATCCAGTTTTGCTAGCTAGTTAGCCAAGATTAGATTATTATACTGCATGAACCTGTAGCTAATTAGGTTTGGAGTTTTGTTTCTTTTTTAAAAAATAATATTAAAAAAAAAAGTACATCATGTACTGTATATACATTATAATACAATTTTATTAACTTCCTCCCCAAAGGGATTTTCAAAAATTAATTTACAAAATAAGTTAAACAATATATAATAATCGCCAAAGCATATGAATATTAAATATAAGTATTAAATGTGCGGGCAGCACGGTGGTGTAGTGGTTAGCACTGTCGCCTCACAGTAAGAAGATCCGGGTTCGAGTCCCGTGGCCGGCGAGGGCCTTTCTGTGTGGAGTTTGCATGTTGTCCGCGTGGGTTTCCTCTGGGTGCTCCGGTTTCCCCCACATTCCAAAGACATGCAGGTTAGGTTAACTGGTGACTCTAAATCTGGGGTGCCATGGTAACGGCCCGCGGGCTGGATATGGCCCGATTGGTCATCACGTCCGGCCCAGTGGTTCATGAGACTTTTTTTTTTTAATAATAAATTAATAAAAATCGAATGTTGTGGGGTTTTTTTGTAATGATTTTAAATCTAATGTTTCAATTTGATTCCATTTTCGTGTAATCCATCGGTTCGTTTTTAGCTGCTCTCTGCTTGCTGCAGCACGCGCAGGTGCAATGACCCGGATTTAATGTAGAGTAGGCTAGTTGTTGCTCGTTCACAAGCAACAACAGTCTAAAAAGAGAAAAGTTGATTCTGAGGGTCGCATCTTTCAGGAAAAATGGAGAGAGAAATACTTTTCTGGGAAGTAGGGGGAAGACCCGTTTGTCTGATTTGTTCGCAACAAGTGGCTGTACCGAAGGAATACAATGTCAAAAGACATTACGAGACCCACGCCGACAAATACAGCCAATTCACCGGGCAACGCAGGACTGAAAAGCTAAATGAGCTTGCCTCAAACCTTCAAAAACAGCAAGCAGCTTTCTCAAAGTCTCGAGAGACACATGAAGGTTCGTTTTAATATCATACATCATCTTCAGTTCTCCTTTAATGTTAAATGCGGCTGTTTTCAAAGAGGGGTGTCTCAATATCTTTGTTGTACATTTTATTTCATGTTAGGGGCAGTGAAGGCGAGCTACATCATCGCGGGGGAGATCGCAAAAGTGTCCAAGCCATTTTCGGAGGGTGCATTCGTCAAGGATAAATACGCATCTGTTGGAATCCAATCTTTCTATCAGTCATTGCCACCAGAGTACCCAATTATCACGGCCTTTGCCGGTAAAATACTCTGTATGTTCGGGACAACATATTTATGTAAACAGGCATTTTCAGTAATGAATATTAATAAATCGAAACTGCGTAGTCGTCTGACCCATGGACATCTCAACGATGTCATGAAAATAGCAACTGCCCAGAGTCTGTCCCCCAATGTCGACAAGCTGGTAAAAAGTAAAAGACTTCTGGCTTCCACATGTAAAATGTAGCTGGTATTTCTCCCCCATGTAACCTTGTGCTGTGTGCTTGAGGGGGAATAAACAGGATGGGTGTGTGGAAATATATGTGGGACTTGACCAGCAAAGTTAATGTGCCATCTGTAGTTTGTTTTTATTGGTATGTTCAGTCATATTTGGCTCTTTTAAACTAATGCTACTGGATATTTAGTCACTTGACCTATTGGTGGAATTATTTACCCTGGCACTTCTTTCTTTTGACTCGTTTAGGCCTACTTGCCAATCGTTTTAATTGGCCTAATTAGGCCTATGCATTGACATGTTTTTGATGTGCAAGATCAATAAATCTGATCTAAGTCATTTACAGTTTACACTTGTGTTATTTGTGTCTTAGTCCATTTCTGTAGCATTTTTTTTATAAATGTAGGCTACTTGCATGCTTAGACTGTTACATTTTCAGAGGGTAAATTGCTTTTGTCTGCCATGTTATTGTGCGCCTCATTTTGAGGCTATAGCTTTACAATTCCTTTTGGGCGTATAGGCCTTCAAAAATCATATAAAATAATGTCCTTTTGTTGAGTTAGTGTCTGGTCTTTTCAGGCCAAAAGTGTAATTCGGCCCCCAAGGTCCCACTTGAAAAAAATCTGGCCCCCTTACCAATTTCACCCTGGCACCCCTGCTCTAAATTGACCGTAGGTGTGAATGTGAATGGTTGTCTGTGTCTATGTGTCAGCCCTGTGATGACCTGGCGACTTGTCCAGGGTGTACCCTGCCTTTCGCCCGTAGTCAGCTGGGATAGGCTCCAGCTTGCCTGCGACCCTGTAGAAGGATAAAGCGGCTAGAGATAATGAGATGAGATGAGTATTAAATGTCATTGTTCCTTAAAAATTAAACACTCCTTTTAAAAGCACAGATGGTATTGGAGTCTTGAACTGTGTTAGATAAAGAATTCCCTGACTTGGTTCCATGGAAAAAGAAGGCGCATTGGGCTGTCTTTGTGTGACACCACGGTATGATGATGTCCTTTCCTCTTGTGTTGTAAATGTGTGTATCAGATCTCTTGGCTAATTTCTGGCAGAGGTAATCAGGCGCCATTTGATTTAAGCATTTGTACATCATGGTAACATCACGAAATCATAGAAGTTACTCAGCTGATAACCACTTTAGTTAACTGTAGGTGCTAAAGAAGGCAACTGGACTTGCTTGAAATTCTTGAAGACATTTCACCTCTTATCCGAAAGGCTTCTTCAGTTCTGTCTGACTAGTGAGGAGTTCCAGGTATTTATCCTCTAGTGGACCAAAAGCAACCCTAAGGAGAGTCATTGAGGTCACCTGGGTCGTTGAGTCATCCTGTAGATGTAGATCACTGAGGGCCGGGTGTGAACGGTGTTAGTAGCCTAGAGGGTTGTTAGGGTGATCTGTGGGTCATTGGCTCTCTCTGCCATCATGTGAGGCATTGAAGTCAGCTGAGTCTTGGTATGGATGTGTATTCGGTTTTCTGCATTGTAGGTGGCTGATAAATGGTGTCTCAATGCAGTCCTTGGCACACTTCCCAGAAAACTGAATACACATCCACACCAAAACTCAGCTGACTTCAGTGACTCACATGATGGCAGAGAGAGCCAACGACCCACAGATCATCCTAACAACCCTCTAGGCTCCTAACACCATTCACACCTGGCCCCCAGTGACCTACACCTACAGGATGACTGAGGCTACGTTTACATTACGTCGAATCAGCGGATCATCAGATTAATGTTCTTAAAACGATTCGCGTTTACACTAAAACCATTAACCGTGCACACAGCAACACCAATACGCGGATACGCTCGGCTCCGCAGGCATCCTGCGCTCCAAATCACTCCGCCCTGAACAGTGAGTGCCCTCTGGAGGGTGCGCACTCCGGCCCTGCGCAGCTCACACAGCGCGCGAGTGAAGTGAACAAGCAGTGATTCGGGACTGAGCCGCTGTGTGTGAGATCCCAGCGCATATCACTTACTACTTGCAAGTGGAAGGATGGCAAGCCTAAAGACAATCATAACTACACAATGGGCAGTATTTGCATCAGTATTTGCAGTATTTTCATACTTTTATACTCTTTAATGAAAGGTGATACAAGGCGGAAGTCCGCGCCGTTTTTCAGCAGTCGCGTCACATGACCAACGCCAGCGAATCAGGAAGGTGGATGTCACAGTGACGTTGTCCAATGAGACGCCAGCTAGAGCTCAGCACAGCGTATTCGCGTATTCTGAATGTTTACACAGCACCGGAGCTGATACGATCTGGATTGAATACGTGGACGCTGGCGGATTCCCGTTTCCTGGCTTTTCCAGGGGGTTTAATGTAAACGGACAGTGCGTCCGCGAAGAAAATGAGACAGATACGGTCTAATGTAAACGTAGCCTGAGGCTACATCCACACAACAACGGCAACGAGATGTTATTTAAAAATATATCGCGTCCAAATGGGCAACAATCAGTAAAATATCAGGTCCATATGGCAACGCAACGCTTGCTGAAAACGATGCAATACACATGCCACACCTCTAGGGGCGCTGTAAGATGGTCCCTTCGGAGACACCAGAACAATAGAAGAAGTAAGGACGCATGCGCATAAACTATTATGCGCGAGACTTCATATTAGCCACAAAGTCAGAAAAATCTGTTCGTAAAATTACATTATAATGACCAAATACAATGAAAAGTATTTTTCCAGTCTCACCTGTGAAAGGTAATCCCATGTGATCTCGTTTGGACAGCAAACCTGTTGGTACAGTTAAACGCAGCTAATCTTTATTCTCCACTTTGACCTCTCCAATATGGCGGCGAGGATGACGTATGATTCTACACGGAAGGCAGCGTCTTTAATGGTCCGGAATAAATTGAATACTACACGTTGATGGATTAATTTGTTGTTTCTCACCTGTGAAAGGTAATCCCATGTGATCTCATTTGGACGGTAAACCTGTTGGTACAGTTAAAGGCAGCACATGAATCTTTATTCTCCGCTTTGACCTATCCAATATGGCGGCGAGGATGACGTATATTCTACGCGGAAGGTCCGGAATAAATTGGATTAATTTGCTCCTCTACGCCCTTTTTGAGGAATGTATTCTCGGACTTAAATCAACATCTGAAGAGGTGAGATCGCTCCTTTTTTCCCTATTTTTGCTGGCAGGATTGCACCATTACACAAATATTCACAGTGAAAATATTTTGTAAGCGCGTTTCATGAACCAAGTTATAGGATTTGTTGACAACTCGCATCGCATCGCAATGAAAAGATCATTGGCACTACTGGTGTTAAGAATCGGACCATTTCATAAATGAATATTTTGCTGTAGAGCTGCAGTGTTTGTACAATTGCATGTTTTTGCTTCACTATTACTGTCACTATTCTGCTTCTTGCATTACTACTGTGAACTAACACCGAACATAATAATAATAATAATAATAATAATAATAATATCCAAGCTCGTGTTTCACTCTCACTAGTGCTCTGTAAGGCTTTTTCCTGGTGATATTTGTTACACTTCTACCCGGCGTGAAGCACTCACAGTCATGTGGTTGTGACATCATCGTAAACAAATCCATTCTACTCATCCAGACGACTTCACAATGGCAACGTTGCCAGATCTTTCCACTCTGGAACCCGTTCTCAAAAAGATTGCGTTTTGGGCACCCAAAACGCCGGTGCCGTGTGGACGCCAGGCCTAAACGATAAGCAATTGTATCGGAGTCACCTGAATCTGTTGCCGTGTGGACAGGGCCTGAGAGGGTCAACAAACCAGGTGACCTCAATGACTCTCCTTAGGGTTGCTTTTGGTCCACTAGAGGATAAATACTTGGAACTCCTCACTAGCCAGACAAAACTGAAGAAGCCTTTTGGATGAGGGGTGAAACGTCTTCAAGAATTTCAAGCAAGTCCAGTTGCCTTCTTTAGCACCTACGGTTTACTATGACCTGGATGACGGAGAACCTTCACAAACATAAACCACTTTAGTTCCTTTAATGTGGATGAAATGTGATCAAACTTTCTTACCCCTGTTATAACTCATGCAGCAAAGTTTTGTATAAGTTGTACCTTTTGGATGTTTCCTTTAGTAGTACCAGAACATACGGTGGAACGGTAAAATAACTTGCTAAAAATCAGGGCATTTACAATGAGCTGGAGAACATCCCTTGAGAATAAGTGTCTAATTCTGTTAATTTGGCATAATCCAGCCAGTAGCAATGATGTCAAAGAGTGAATGTGATTGTTAAATGACAGGCTAGGGTCCAAGGTGATGCCCAAGTCCTTGCATGATATAACAGGTACCAGGTCTTGACCCAGGAAGGGGACAGTGACATTAGAAATAGTGTTTAATATCTGTTTAACTCCAAAGACATGAGTTTTATCTTGTCTGGGTTAATAAGTAATTTATTGGAGCAACACCACTTTCTAACTTTGCGAAGGTCTTCATGCTACAACCGTGACATTTTTTCCCAGTTAATAAGTGGCATGTTTGTGTAGTGAACTGTACCTACATGCTAATGTTTGGAGATAAACTGGCTAACTAACAGTTAATTATTCATATTGTTATTCTTGGCTGCTGTTGCAGATAATTATGGTAAACCTCAGCGCTTAGGCGCCATCTCGGTGAGAGTTCACTGACTGTTTCTTGGATTTGTTTCTTCTTTATTGCACATTTTGAAATCAGCAAACATGACCTGACAATGTCTGAGGAAACAGGATTCAGTCAGTGGAACAGTTTGGATAGAGGCAGGATTTTAGACTTTAGTCTCTTTATTCAGGGCTTCATCACCAGCAGAGCCTGGCTGAAGGTCAAACCAAGGTCAGATGAGGTTATCAAGAGCAAACCCACAGTCACAAGGCAGACAGGTCAAAGCTCGAAACAAACAGACCATGGCCTAAAGCCCAAGGCCCAAGCTAGAGAGCAAAACAAGGATTTAGAAAATCTGCAACAAAATACACACGCAATACTTTCAAGCTTCAGGAAAAAGGAAACAAGGACCAGGTGAAACTAATTAGAAGGAATGTGAGCAGATAGCTGACAGATAAACAGAAACAGCAGCCAGTTAAGCAATGTGGAACACCAAAGGCTGTACAAAGTGTGGAAAGGACTCTGAATCAGAACATCCATCCATCCATCCATCCATTATCTGTAGCCGCTTATCTACAGGGTCACAGGCAAGCTGGAGCCTATCCCAGCTGACTATGTGCGAGAGGCGGGGTACACCCTGGACAAGTCACGCCAGGTCATTGCAGGGCTGACATAGAGACAAACAACCATTCACACCTACGGTCAATTTAGAGCCACCAATTAGCCTAACCTGCATGTCTTTGGACTGTGGGGGAAACCAGAGCACCTGGAGGAAACCCACGCAGACACGGGGAGAACATGCAAACTCCACACAGAAAGGCCCTCACCGGCCACTGGGCTCGAACCCAGAACTTTCTTGCTGTGAGGCGACAGTGCTAACCACTACACTACCATGCCGCCCCCTGAAGCAGAGCAATGTTGTTCATTTTACAGATGAGTGCAAAAGTTTGTACCCTCACTGCCAAAAACATGGACAGCTCGGCTCTGTGCCAGTCCATTCTATAGATATGATGCCAAATTCCTTCTCCTTGTTGTAAAATTTGGACCCAAAGTTTAAACATTAGGAACTTTCTGGGGCAGATCTACGATTCATAAATGTTCTGTATTCCCTTGAGATTTTTTTGTCAATTTTAATGCTCGTAGATCGCTAACTAGCAAAGTCATAACTCAGCATGACTTTGTCAGATAGCTGCATTGCATTCTGAAACACTGACTCCAGCATGTGCTCCAATGAATATTTCCACTGATTCTACACTGGATTTATCATTATTATGATGTTGAACATTATTGGAAGACTGGTGAATGAGAAAAGAAGTTCTTGCTCTTGAGTTATCGTTTATGTTTGAGATTTTTTTTTTTCTCCAGTAGAGGTCTTTCACTGACATCACAGCTTTTTGTTTATCATGCAGCATCCGCCATATTACTGGGCAAGCAAAGAAACAGCTGGGAAAGTTAATAATGAAAATCGAGATGACTGCAGTCAGTACAGTCTCTCTGAAACAATTTTAAATCCAGCAGATCACTCGTCTCGTCTCGTCTCGTCTTCTTCCGCTTTATCCGGGACCGGGTCGCGGAGGCAGCAGTCTAAGCATGGAAGCCCTAACTTCCCTCTCCCCAGACACCTCAGTCAGCTCCTCGGGAAGAACACCGAGGCATTCCCAGGCCAGCCGAGAGACATAGTCCCTCCAGCATGTCCTGGGTCTTCCCCGGGGCCTCCTCCCAGGGGGACATGCCTGGAACACCTCCCCAGGGAGGCATCCAGGAAGCATCTGAAAAAGATGCCCGAGCCACCTCAGCTGGTTCCTCTCGATGTGGAGGAGCAGCGGCTCTACTCCGAGCTCCTCCCGAGTGACTGTGCTTCTCACCCTATCTCTAAGGGAGTGCCCAGCCAGCCTGCGAAGGAAACTCATTTCAGCCGCTTGTATCCGCGATCTTGTTCTTTCGGTCATTACCCAAAGCTCATGACCATAGGTGAGAGTCAGAACATAGATCGACCGGTAAATTGGGAGCTTCACCTTTTGGCTCAGCTCCTTCTTCACCACGACGGACCGGTAAAGCGACCGCATCACTGCGGAGGCTGCACCGATCCGCCTGTCGATCTCACGCTCCATCCTTCCCTCACTCGTGAACAAGATCCCGAGATACTTAAACTCTTCCACTTGAGGCAGGACTTCTCCACCAACCTGAAGAGGGCAAGCCACCCTTTTCCGGTCGAGAACCATGGCCTCTGACTTGGAGGTGCTGATTCTCATCCCAGCCGCTTCACACTCGACTGCAAACCACCCCAGTGCATGCTGGAGGTCCTGGTTTGAAGAAGCCAACAGGACAACATCATCCGCAAAAAGCAGAGATGAAATCCTGTGGTTCCCAAACAGGATTCCTTCCAGCCCCTGGCTGCACCTAGAAATTCTGTCCATAAACATTATGAACAGAACCGGTGACAAAGGGCAGCCCTGCCGGAGTCCAACATGCACTGGGAACAGGTCTGACTTACTGCCGGCAATGCGAACCAGACTCCTGCTCCATTCGTACAGGGACCAGACAGCCCTTAGCAAAGAGCCCCGAACCCCATACTCCCGAAGCACCCCCCAGAGAATACCCAGGCCAGCCGAGAGACATAGTCCCTCCAGCGTGTCCTGGGTCTTCCCCGGGGCCTCCTCCCGGGGGGACATGCCTGGAACACCTCCCCAGGGAGGCGTCCAGGAGGCATCCAAAAAAGATGCCCGAGCCACCTCAGCTGGTTCCCTCGATGAGGAGGAGCAGCGGCTCTACTCCGAGCTGGAGGGGCATGATTGGGAGGAACGGCCTCCCCGATCTGAACCCGAGTGGTGTTTTGTTATTGGACTTCTGTGCTAGTCACGGTTTGTCCATAACAAACACCATGTTTGAGCATAGGGGTGTCCATAAGTGCACGTGGCACCAGGACACCTTAGGTCGGAGGTCGATGATAGACTTTGTTGTCGTTTCATCTGATCTCCGGCCCTATGTCTTGGACACTCGGGTGAAGAGAGGGGCTGAGCTGTCAACTGATCACCACCTGGTGGTGAGTTGGATCTGCTGGCAGAGGAGGAAGCCAGACAGACCTGGCAGGCCCAAACATATGGTGAGGGTCTGCTGGGAACGTCTGGCCAAGCACTCTGTCGGGGAGGTCTTTAACTCCCACCTCCGGGAGAACTTCTCCCAGCTTCCAAGGGAGGCGGGGGACATTGAGTCTCAGTGGACCATGTTCTCTACCTCCATTGTGGATGCAGCTGTTCGGAGCTGTGGCCGCAAGGTCTCCGGTGCCTGTCGTGGCGGCAATCCCCGAACCCAGTGGTGGACACCAGAAGTAAGGGATGCCATCAAGCTGAAGAAGGAGTCCTATCGGGCCATGTTGGCCTCCAGGACTCCTGAGGCAGCTGATGGGTATTGGCAGGCCAGGCGTGCCGCAGCTCGGGCAGTTGCGGAAGCAAAAACTCGGAACTGGGAGGAGTTCAGTGAGGCCATGGAGGAGAACTATCAGTCAGCCTCGAAGAAATTCTGGCAAACCATCCGGCGTCTCAGGAGGGGGAAGCAGTACTCTGCCAACACTGTTTACAGTGCGGGTGGGGAGCTGTTGACCTTGACTGGGGACACTGTCAGGTGGTGGAAGGAATACTTTGAGGATCTCCTCAATCCCACTGTCACGTCTTCCATTGAGGAAGCGGAGGCTGATGACTCAGAGGTGGACTCGTCCATTACCCAAGCCGAAGTCACTGAGGTGGTTAGCAAGCTCCTCAGTGGCAGGGCACCGGGGGTGGATGAGATCCGCCCTGAGTATCTCAAGTCTCTGGATGTTGTGGGGCTGTCTTAGCTGACATGCCTCTGCAACATCGCGTGGCGGTCGGGGACAGTGCCTCTGGAGTGGCAGACTGGGGTGGTGGTCCCTCTTTTTAAGAAAGGGGACCGGAGAGTGTGCTCCAATTATAGGGGAATCACACTTCTCAGCCTCCCAGGGAAGGTTTACTCCAGGGTAGTGGAGAGGAGAATTTGGCCAATAGTCGAACCTTGGATCCAGGAGGAGCAATGCGGTTTTCGTCCTGGTCGCGGAACACTGGACCAGCTCTATACCCTTCATAGGGTGCTCGAGGGTTCATGGGAGTTTGCCCAACCAGTCCACATGTGCTTTGTGGATTTGGAGAAGGCATTCGACCGTGTCCCTCGTGGTATTCTGTGGGGGGTGCTTTGGGAGTATGGAGTTTGGGGCTCTTTGCTAAGGGCTGTCCGGTCCCTGTACGAATGGAGCAGGAGTCTGGTTCGCATTGCTGGCAGTAAGTCAGACCTGTTCCCAGTGCATGTTGAACTTTGGCAGGGCTGCCCTTTGTCACCGGTTCTGTTCATAATCTTTATGGACAGAATTTCTAGGCGCAGCAAGGGGCCGGAAGGAATCCTGTTTGGGAACCACAGGATTTCATCTATGCTTTTTGCAGATGATGTTGTCCTGTTGGCTTCTTCAAACCAGGAACTTCAGCATGCACTAGGGTGGTTTGCAGTCAAGTGTTAAGTGGCTGGGATGAGAATCAGCACCTCCAAGTCAGAGGCCATGGTTCTCGACCGGAAAAGGGTGGCTTGCCCTCTCCAGGTTGGTGGAGAAGTCCTGCCTCAAGTGGAGGAGTTTAAGTATCTCGGGATCTTGTTCATGAGTGAGGGAAGGATAGAGCGTGAGATTGACAGGCAGATCGGTGCGGCCTCCGCAGTGATGCAGTCGCTTTACCGGTGGTGAAGAAGGAGCTGAGCCAAAAGGCGAAGCTCTCGATTTACTGGTCGATCTACGTTCCGACTCTCACCTATGGTCATGAGCTTTGGGTTAGAGCCCTGCACTCCCGCGGGTGTCCCGCGGGACTCGCGGGATCCGCCACAAAGCAGTGCGGCGTGGGACAAACTTTGAAAGCTCATTGCGGGTGCGGGCGGGACCGGAAGTGCACATATGCGGCGCGGGTAGGAGCGGTGATAAGCTGCAGTCCCGCTAACTAAAAACGTGTTTGAAATAAAATTTATAAATTATTAATTTATGTCTATCATATATAATTTGTGCTGGATATTTTATTTGGCATTAATAAAAACATTTTAAGATGCCTAAATTTGCAGAGAGAGTCAGATTGCCAGAGGAATGGCATCTTAAATTTGCCATTGATCACCCTAACAGGAAATCCTTTGATCACTCTAATGACTTGCAGTTCACACCCAGCTAGCAAGAGAACCATGAGTGAAGTGATTTACTGCTTGCGTTAGTCTACAACTCTAATCAGAGAGAGAGGTTACACAGTGACGGTAGGCTTGACTCAATGCTATCCCAGAAATCCTTCCTGTAATATGCAAATTTGGCTGTCCAATCAGAGGCGGCCAAATTTGCATATTACAGGAAGGATTTCTGGGATAGCATTGAGTCAAGCCTACCGTCACTGTGTAACCTGTCTCTCTGATTAGAGTTGTAGACTAACTCAAGCAGTAAATCAATTCACTTCTCTTACTAGCTCTGCTTTGCAATAAAAAAAAAAAACACCATTGGTACAAAGCAAGCCTATTCACTTTTTTATGCTGATCAGAGAATTACAATGGCTTCTCATGTGATAAAAATGTGCAATTCACGATTAAATATTTTAATCACTTGACAGCACTAATTATTATTATTAGAGACACTACATGCTGAATTCAGAAACAAGGTAAATAATAACGAATGTGAGCTGTAGATATTTATGCTCAAATCCACTCAAAGTAGGGGGCGGGGCACCATCATGCTGTGTCAAGACAAAAACTTTCCTGAGAAATAACGCAAATGTCTGCATCATGCGGGATTTGCGGGCGGGAGTGGGACAAAATATGACAGGCGCGGGCTGGAGCGGGACTGAAAATCATAATTTTTTTGTGGGCGTGGGCAGGAGCGGGACTGAAAATCATAATTCTTTGTGGGCACGGGCGGGAGCGAGACTGCACAATGCGGGCGCGGGCGGCAGCGGGACTGAAAAATCCGACCCGCGCAGACCTCTACTTTGGGTAATGACCAAAAGGACAAGGTTGCGGATACAAGCGGCCGAAATGAGTTTCCTTTGCAGGGTGGCTGGGCGCTCCCTTAGAGATAGGGTGAGAAGCACAGTCACTCAGGAGGAGCTCAGAGTAGAGCTGCTGCTCCTCCACATTGAGAGGAATCAGCTGAGGTGGCTCGGGCATCTCTTTCAGATGCCTCCTGAACGCCTCCCTGTGGAGGTGTTCCAGGCATGTCCTCCCGGGAGGAGGCCCCGGGGAAGACCCAGGACATGCTGGAGGGACTATGTCTCTCGGCTGGCCTGGGAACGCCTCGATGTTCTTCCCGAGGAGCTGGCCGAGGTGTCTGGGGAAAGGGAAGTTTGGGCTTCCATGCTCAGACTGCTGCCTCCGCGACCCGGCCCTGGATAAGCGGAAGAAGACAAGACGAGACGAGATATATATATATATATATATATATATATATATATATATATATATAAATTTTTTTGCACGGTCCGGTTTCCATCAAATTCTGCGCTCTGATTGGCTGGCAAGTGGGTCCATATCCCAGTTACGAACCCCTGTTACAGACCTCTGGCAACTCGCTCATTCACAACAACAACAACAAACATTGTTGCAATTTTTGTCTCGCCTCATGGCCATATTTGGGTATACCTGCCTCATACACTTATTTTGGTATTCTCGCATCATGCCCATATTTGGGGATTCTCGCCTCATGCCCATATTTGGGTATTCCTGCCCCATGCCCATATTTGGGTATTCCTGCCTCATGCTCATATTTGAGTATTCCTGCCTCATGCCCATATTTGAGTATTCCTGCCTCATGCTCATATTTGGTTATTTTCGCTTCATTCCCATATTTGTGTATTCCTGCCCTATGCCCATATTTAGGTATTCTTGCCTCATGCCCATATTTGGGTATTCCTGCCTCATGCACATATTTGGGTATACAGGTAGTCGTCGACTTACGACTGCGTTTGGTTACGACTGACCGGTCGTAAACCGATCTGGTCGTAAGTCGGCCTATGTTAAATGAATGTAAGTATATTGTGATGTGTAATGATATTGTAATCATCTTAAAGTCTTATTTTATCAACATTTTCTTATTTCATTACCTTGGCTCATTATTTGGTTTAAGTCAAACACTGCGTACAGTAGAATTCGTTTAATCTGTACAAAACAAAAAATACTTAATACAGGTGTGAAAAATAGAAAACATTTTAGTTTGAAACATACCAAAATACAAATGTAAAACATAACAAAATACAAAATTTAGTGACCGCTGGCATCACTGTTGCTTGGCTGTGGGTCGTCTATGTCATCATCAGCTGTTGCAGCGCTCGGGCTGGCGGGAGGATTTGCTCGTTTCATAAACCAGGAGCTGGGATGGAAACTGTATGATGGAGTGCGCGAGGGAGTGCGAGAAAGACTGCGCAAGTGCCTGGAGCTGGGGCGGAAACTGTTGTACGCGGCGAGAGGCACTGCCGGGAGCTGGGGCGGAAACTGTCGTACGCTCAGCTAGCTCAGCTGGGAAATACTCGCCAGTCATAACCAGACGGTCGTAAAGTCGATCGGTCGTAAGTCGCATAGGTCGTAAGTCGACGACTACCTGTACCTGCTTCATGCACATATTTGGGTATTCTTGCCTCATGGACATATTTGAGTATTCCTGCCTCATGCTCATATTTGGTTATTTTCGCTTCATGCCCATATTTGGGTATTCCTGCCTCATGCACATATTTGAGTATTCCTGCCTCATGCTTGTATTTGGTTATTTTCGCTTCATGCCCATATTTGTGTATTCCTGCCCTATGCCCATATTTAGGTATTCCTGCCTCATGCACATATTTGGGTATTCTTGCCTCATGGACATATTTGAGTATTCCTGCCTCATGCTCATATTTGGTTATTTTCGCTTCATGCCCATATTTGGGTATTCTTGCCTCATGCACATATTTGAGTATTCCTGCCTCATGCTCGTATTTGGTTATTTTCGCTTCATGCCCATATTTGTGTATTCCTGCCCTATGCCCATATTTAGGTATTCCTGCCTCATGCACATATTTGGGTATTCCTGCCTCATGCACATATTTGGGTATTCCTGCCTCATGCACATATTTGGGTATTCTCACCTCATGCACATATTTGGGTATTCCTGCCTCATGCACATATTTGGGTATTCCTGCCTCATGCACATATTTGGGTATTCTCACCTCATGCACATATTTGGGTATTCCTGCCTCATGCACATATTTGGTTATTTTCGCTTCATGCCCATATTTGTGTATTCCTGCCCTATGCCCATATTTAGGTATTCTTGCCTCATGCCCATATTTGGGTATTCCTGCCTCATGCACATTGGGCATACCTGCCTCATGCACATATTTCTGTATACCTGCCTCATGCACATATTTGGGTATTCCTGCCCTATGCCCATATTTAGGTATTCTTGCCTCATGCCCATATTTGGGTATTCCTGCCCCATGCCCATATTTGGGTATTCCTGCCTCATGCTTTTATTTGAGTATTCCTGCCTCATGCCCATATTTGCGTATTCTCGCCTCATGCCCATATTTGGGTATTGCTGCCTCATGCCCATAACTGGATATTCCTTCCTCATGCCCAGTGTTCCCAGTATAGGCTCCAGCTCTCCCAGGAACCCCATCCTGACACTTATATAAACAATAACAATAAATGTATTAAACAGGAAATCACACAAAGATTGTTAACCGTAAAATGAATATGAAATATTTTATTTGTAATATTAGACGTTAATATTGAATATTGCATCAATATGTACATACAATAATGACTGAAATGCCATTTAATGGAAAACAAAATGGTGTCTGACTCATGACTGACAGACTACTGTACATTGTTGCCAAGCAATATTTTTTGGGTCACAGTGACTGAGATCTGTTACCCATACACGTCTACACACCGTGACCTTTGCACAGACGCACACATGTCTTATCAGCGCCTTATCGGGTCTTGTGTAAGTCTGACAGATAAGCTGTGCTAAACGTCTGCATGCAATAAAGTGATAGAGTAACAAATGTTGTGTTCCCTGACATTCCTTCCTGTCTGGATTATGTCCTTCTCACCCTACACCATGACACCTGTGTGTATGTTTGAGTGTGTATTAGTTTGAAGGAAAGTTAGGGTGCTCATTATCTCAGCTCACCTTGCCACTGTGTGTGTGTAAGACAGAGAGATGTGTACTGGCACCACAGAACTGTGATGTTGATGGTGGAAACGTCACAGTGAAACTTCTGGACCTGTTCTGATCCTACATTATCTCACTGTGATGCAGGGATGTCCCAAATAAAACCTATCGACTTGTAAGAGAAATGCAGGTGTGTCTGTGAATAAGTGATGGTCCAGTGCCAACTTGGACAACGCCTTGCATTCACACAGCATTTTCCAGTTTTTGTGGTGTTACACCTTGTAACTGAGACGGACTTACTTGGGATTTTATATCATGGATCTAAAGCTGGTGGTTGGAGAAATAATGTAGTTAAATAAATAAATAAAAGTTCTGATTGCTTAATGAACTATTCACCCCATTGCTGTGAAACCCCTAAATTAGTTTTGGTGCAAACAGTTGTCATAAGAAGTTAACTGAATGGAGTCCACTTTAGTGCAATTAAATTGTCATGTGATCTCAATATAAACAGTTTGAGAGCACGCCTAGACAGACAGCATCATCACCACCCAAACAAAGCAACATGGCCAGGTAAAGAAGGAATTGTACAATTATACAGAGAAACGACCACAAAAACAACGATGCTCCCGCCACCATGCTTCACTCTGTGGATGCTGTTCTTAGGGTCCTAAACAAACACAGTGTCTGTTTTTACACTGCATCCTTGAAACAAATCCTAGTTCTAGTTCATTTTCCATCAACTTGACAGATGATGTAACCATGACAAAAATAAAAAAAAAAGCCTGCTTCATCACTACACTGACAACACCGTTATAGAACTAGTGCAGTTTAACATTTGTTTTCTAACCAGACCGAAAACAAAGTATTTTTTCATGCGTTATGTTGTAGGAATCTTTGCCTATGCTAATGCATATTTCTAAGAAGGCATGTGTGTTTCCAGCAGGGGCGCAGATAGGATTTTTGAACTGGGGGGGACTGAGCTGTCAGCAAATGATTCCATTTTGTGTATGTGTGTGTGTGTGTGTATATATATATATATATATATATATATATATATATATATATATATATACACACACACTACTGTTCAAAAGTTTGGGGTCACTTTGAAATGTCCTTATTTTTGAAAGAAAAGCACTGTTCTTTTCAATGAAGATCACTTTAAACTAATCAGAAATCCACTCTATACATTGCTAATGTGGTAAATGACTATTCTAGCTGCAAATGTCTGGTTTTTGGTGCAATATCTCCATAGGTGTATAGAGGCCCATTTCCAGCAACTCTCACTCCAGTGTTCTAATGGTACAATGTGTTTGCTCATTGCCTCAGAAGGCTAATGGATGATTAGAAAACCCTTGTACAATCATGTTAGCACAGCTGAAAACAGTTGAGCTCTTTAGAGAAGCTATAAAACTGACCTTCCTTTGAGCAGATTGAGTTTCTGGAGCATCACATTTGTGGGGTCGATTAAATGCTCAAAATGGCCAGAAAAATGTCTCGACTATATTTTCTATTCATTTTACAACTTATGGTGGGAAATAAAAGTGTGACTTTTCATGGAAAACACAAAATTGTCTGGGTGACCCCAAACTTTTGAACGGTAGTGTGTATACATGTTATTTCACCTCCCTCACTGCCATCACCAGGAACTACCTGCAGGCCAGGACAATGATAACATTTTAACATAGCCTGTGGAAATCCAAAGTTTACACATTATCATCACGCACAGAAATTGCAAAACTGCAAAACTAGTTTTAAAACCGCTAAGTTCCAACTGTTAACCATAGCGAGAGGCTGGGCTACGTGTGTGTGTGTAAAGTGTAAACCAGTGCATTCTGACTTTCTAACTATGCCTGTGTGTTGCGTGAGCGGCAGTCAGTCAACAACTCTTCGCAAAGTTTCCTTATGAAACAATATGCTCGCTGAAATTATGGCAGGGAACGCCAGATTAAACATTAAAACTGCCTTCTGAGCACTGTATCTACAGGCTACCACCGAAAGAAGGAGGCTACCAGAAAGGCATCTCTACTCCGTACGATTTTACTTTCACTACGACATTACTTTGAACAGACTATCAAAAAATTGCAAGGTGATATGATAAAGTAAGGCACAGTTTACTTACAGTTTTTTGAAAAAATGATGCAATCGTTTTCTGCCTTTTGGCACCCTTCATCATGTCGTGTTGGGGTCCTGAACTAGGAGGAGCTGTCCCTGATATGCCTGTCAAATTTGTTGTGGGTAACCATAGCAACCAAGCTCGAGCTCGCAACCTGTGCAGTCTGCGCAGTTGCAACTATGTCTGTACTGCTGTGCACCTCAATAAACCGAATGGTAATTAGTCTTTTGATTTTTCCGTGAGGTTTGCCTTATGCAAAGAAAGACAGCATAGATGTTTTTTCCTCCCTATAAGTGGGGAGGACCGAACGAGGTGAATTTAAATCTGGGTGGGACGAATCCCCCCCGTCCCTCCCTCTATCTGCACCCGTGGTTTCTGGTAAAGGAAATATCTCACAAATAAACAAATTGAGCTAAAAGTCAGTCATTATGTCTGTCCTTTATAAAAAAAAAAAGCTGCATGTTGAATTTGTTCTTCACGATATAACCACTAAAGTGATGAAAATAGACGGAACCACAAATCCACAATCTTCTATAAAATGCTCACTGCACAATTTACTGCTTTTTCCAGGAGTAAAGATTTCTCACTTTACTTGATGAAGCTACATCTTGGTTCTTTCAGAGGATAGCCATGCCATGACAGTCTCTGTGTTTTCTTGGGTCCCGAATCATGGGTTTCACACTTGTAAGCGGTGCGTTTACGCATCTTTGAGAAGATATAGCTGGAGACACTGGGAAGCCATGGCTTAATGGTTAGAGAAGCAGCTTGGAGACCAAAAGGTTGTCAGTTCAATTCCCTGGATCAGCAGGAATGGCTGAAGTGCCCTTGAGCAAGGCACCTAACCCCCAAATGCTCCCCAGGCTGCTCTGGGTGTGTTGTATGTTACTCTGGATGAGTGTCTGCTAAATGCCTGTAAAGTAAAGACACTGCTCCTTCACAAAGCACTAGAATTATACAACTTGAAATGTAATACACAGACAAAATAAGGCTTGAAAAAAGTGGACGGTAATAATAGCTTTGGCTGCAGGCAATGGCAGATCCAGGATGGAATGAAGAAGACGTACGGAATCCTATGTCACGCAGTGCCACCCTCTTTTTCGTCTCCTAATACATCTGGCTAATCCAGTATGGCATGACTGTGCCTGGGGAAATGGCCCAACAGACTGATCTTACAACTTTAATGTTTTTTAAGCTAAAGTCCGTTTAAAGCGAGACAGCCTTTTGAGTTCAGAAAATTGGTGAAATTTATTTCCCTCTGAAATGTGGTCATTGTGATATATGTTTATTTCTGTAATATCTCACAAAATATCAGGCCGTTCTGTTCTGTGGCTGGGAAGTGATTTAATTTGAGGGGATTAAAGCAAATAATGTGCATGAAATCACTTGCTTCGCACAGTCAAGCAGACAGAGGAAGTCCATGTGTGCGTATGTGTGTGTGCGCATGAGCAGGTTTACCTTTGAGCGTGCACAGACAGTTCCATCATTCTGTTGCTAAACGAACAGCTGATCACACTGAGGTGCTCGCTGAGCGCCGATATTTATTAGTTTAGTCCTGCGTTTCCTGTCCTTCGTATATAATGTAATGTCTTTTCTTCTTGCTTTCTTTCCGTTACTGTAGTCGGTCTTTCACGTTTCATTCGCACACTCACGTCCTCCATTTTTCACTCCTGTTTCAAATTTGCATCCCACAATGTCTTATGTGAACGGGGAAAGCCCACCGCGTGATGCATGACGTAGTATCTTGTATTGGGTCATGGTGAAGCAGGAAAAAATAGTGGAGAATTTAGAGCCATGTGGCCTTAAATCAGGGGCGATTTCTCAGAGACAACAAGGGAAGCCGAGCTTCCCCTAAAATTCTCTCCCCAAACTGCGGCGTCTACGACGTTGAATTCTCATTAAAACAATAACTTGTATAACATAATATATGCCCAAGATTGTATTTATGTTCATAACTATCCTGTAACTTATTTGAGTGATGTCTGACGAACTTGCAGTTTGCTACGAGAATCACCTTTGCTGCCAGGCTGTAACCTTTCTTATTTCAATGGGCTCTATGGACTGGCAGCAGTGTTGCCAGATTGGGTGGTTTTAAGTGCATTTTGGCGGGTTTTGAACATATTTTGGGTGGAAAACGTCAGCAGTATCTGGCAACACTGACTGGCAGCCGGGTATCCGTTGCAGTCTACGAGACGGGTCTGAACAGCCAATTTCGGCTAGTTGTTATTGGTTAAAATCAACAAAATCGTTACTTCCAGGGAAGCCGGGCTTCTCTGGGACTAAACGAGACAGTGGGAGGGACAAGAAGCTGGGCTGATAAAGGATTATTGGAGGTAGTGTTTGAAAGACATGAGGAGGGCGGTACTTCGGCGAGGAACACGGAAGTATGATCAGTCAGTCCCTAGAGGATGTTGAGAAAGTGTAGTTGTGTGCCAAAGTGCTGTCCGAATTTCTTTTCATATAAACGGTTCTTCTCATTGATGTCTCTGTACATTACTCTGTAAATAAATGTAAATATTACTCGTTGTGCTCCATTAACTTTCATCCATTCTATCAGTTTGATCATTCGTGAATTCACTCATTTATTTCATTTGTAGTTCAATCTGGTTGTAGGCTAGCTTGAGCCTTATTGGGATCTGCAGTGCTAGCTGCTAACAGAAATTGGTAAAGTCTCTGGAAAGCACAACCAGCTGGTATGACAGGGTCACAGACCATTTTCTGGAAAAGGAGCGGAGGGCAGAATTTGTGTATAAATAGTGTTCATGTTCATGAATCTGAAGTGTGTATATTGTTCAGTAATGTTAAGAGAATGGTGGGCTCTGTGTTATAGGTTATACCTGGGTATAATATTCAAGGTTCTGTGTGTTGCATAGCCTACCTGGTTATGAATTTCCAGACTGTGTTGCAGAAGATGTTCAAGGATGTGTTGCACAGCTGGGTGTTGTGTTAAAGACTCTGTGTTGCATATCAGGGTATGATGTTCAAGGCTCTTCGTTGAATAGGCAGTGATTTTTGGATGTTTGATATTTTTGATTAAGGTTTGGGCTTCCATGCTTAGACTGCTGCCTCCGCGACCCGGTCCTGGATAAGCGGAAGAAGACGAGGACGAGGATATGAGGCACTAGCCTGGCAAACCAGACTATAACATGAAATGTACAAGCAAAAATACTTTCTGCCACTAGGTAGGGTTGTCTAGTTCACTATGCTAATGGGGCACACCTTTCTATGCTTTGATATCCGGCCTACAGGTTTTACGATGAATGCGTAAAATGGGCTTCCCCTGTTTTAAAAACCAGCAGCCGCCACTGCCTTAAATTCATTAATTGTTCTATTTAAAAAAAAAAAAAATACAATTGGAAGTCTGTGATTTGAATTTAGTAGCTTTCGGTCCACTAAACAAAAATAATTGTGTGTCAGGGAAAATTCTTTTTATGACCGACACTTGTAAAATCCTTTAATTTTTTCATCTAGAACATTTTGTATTAATGTATAATGTCAGCATTTCATAACCCTATAATTTCAAAATTTCCTGGTTAATCAGTTTAACTATGATCCTGTAAAAGCTTGAAGTTGAAGCTGTTGTTGTCCTCGGTCAAAGACATAGTGACATTTGCTGTCATTAATTAAATTAAAAAATATATATTTTATTGTCTTTGCAAACACATGTCCATGTTTAGAGAAACTGAAAAACTCTAAACAAGCTTTTTTGTTTGTTTTGTTCCCATTACTTTTTCCACACCTCGTTGTTAGCGAAAGTCTAACCAACCGCGGACCAACATATTTTTTGACTTTGCATTAAAGAACTGATTGGGAAGCCCCACTGAAATGTGTTGACGTCTCAAAAGTGTGTTATGTTGTAAAAGTTTTAAAAATGTAAGGTGACCATATTAACACCCAACATTTTGGATCTTAAAGGGTTAAGTGATTCAACTTTTTATAGAAGACTCTTATATTTTGAACAGTTCATCCTTTCTTCTCCTCTAACCTCCTTTCATGCCCGTAAGTTTTGTAGATGCAGACACGATAATAAATCTTGATCTAACATGCAGCAGGTATGCGACGCAACTGAAAAGTTGGAACACCTGGAGCTTCTTGTTTTACTGCAGTTAAATCACTATCAAGCAAGAATGACAGGTAAAGAGGGAGAGAAATGAGGGCAAAGGTTTGTATTCCCCACTGGGTTTAAAAGGAAAATGTGTGTATTGTGCAACAAGGCAACAATAAAAAAAATAATAAAGTCAGCAGAAAAATAGTTTAAAAAGAAATTTTACCCAAAGGGTCTTAGTTTCCAAGTAACATCTGTGTCCTTTATGAAGGGGGTGCAAACTTTTGCACTGAACTGTAAACACTGGTGTTCTGTTCATGTTTTTTGAGTTTAAGTCATGTCAAGTTTATTTGTATAGCACTTTTAACAATAAACACTGTCGCAAAGCAGCTTTACAGAATTTGAACGACTTAAAACATGAGCTAATTTTATCCCTAATCTATCCCCAATGAGCAAGCCTGCGGCAACGGTGGCGAGGAAAAACTCCCTCAGATGACATGAGGAAGAAACCTCGAGAGGAACCAGACTCAAAAGGGAACCCATCCTTATTTGGGCAACAACAGACAACATGACTATAACATTAGCAGTTTTAACATGAAGTCAGTTTCGTTGATGTTATAAACTCTTCATTGATGGAAACTTGAGTGCAAAACTGTTCATGACAACTGCAGTCCTAAAGTTAGCAAGTCAACTGTAGTCCTCAGCCATAAAAGCATTACTGTAAGAGTCCAGAGCGTCCTCCAAGTGCGACTTTCAACTGTCCACATGGGGCCGTCCTCTACAGGAGCAATGTGATGAGACTCCAATCAGACACAGGGCACCAGGATGGATCAGGCAGGTCCGAGGAGCAGAAGAGGTCAGCATCTCAATCCCAGGACCAACATGTAACTCAGACAGACAGATTGGGGGGGGGACACAGGTTGTTAGGTATGCCCAATGTCACCTGAATAAGTAGGAACAGTATACATATTGCACTGAGTACAAGCAGGGACTCCGGCAAAACTAACTATGACAGCATAACTAAAAGGGGAGAGCCAGAAGGTAACACAGGCATGAGGGAGCCCCGGGACATAAAGCAGCAGCCACTACACCGTCAACAAACTCGAGTGAGCAGGTGAGTGGGGACTGACAGCATCCATACATCCCAGTTTACCAAAACACTCTGTCTGAGGACCCTCCAGATCTACACCTTTACCTCATAAACACCATTAACACATGGCTTGACTAAACAGATATGTTTTCAGCCGAGACTTAAACGCTGAGACTGTGTCTGATTCCTGAACACTACTTGGAAGGCTGTTCCATAACTGTGGGGCTTTGTAAGAAAAGGCTCCGCCCCCTGATGTAGCCTTCACTATACGAGGTACCAGCAGATAGCCTGCACCTTTTGATCTAAGTAGGCGTGGCGGGTCATAGAGGAGCAGAAGTTCACTCAGGTACTGTGGTGCGAGACCATTCAGTGCTTTAAAGGTCAATAGTAGTATTTTATAATCAATACGAAATTTGATTGGGAGCCAATGCAGTGTGGATAAGACAGGGGTGACGGGGTCATATTTTCTAATTGCTGCTGCATTTTGAACTAACTGGAGGTTGTTTATGCACTTATTGGAACATCCAGACAGTAAGGCATTACAATAATCCAACCTGGAGGTGATTAAAGCATGAGTTTTTCCGTGTCATGTAGTAACATTAAATTTCTTATCTTAGCAATATTTCTGAGATGAAAGAAAGCTATCCGGGTAATGTTATCAATGTGAGTTTCGAATGAAAGACTGGGGTCAATAATCACTCCGAGGTCTTTTACTGCTGCACGTGAAGAAACAGAAAGGCCATCCAGAGTTACTGTGTAATCAGAAAACTTACTTCTAGCTGCATGTGGTCCGAGTACAAGTACTTCAGTCTTGTCAGAGTTAAGCAGAAGGAAGTTAATAAGCATCCAGTGTCTAATGTCCTTCACACATTCCTCAATTCTATTAAGCTGGTGTCTCTCATCAGGTTTTGCAGAAACATACAACTGTGTGTCATCAGCATAACAGTGGAAACTAATACAATGTTTACGAATAATATCACACAGAGGTAATATATATAAAGAAAAAAGCAGTGGACCCAAGACAGAACCTTGTGGAACACCAAACTTTACCTCAGTATGTCTAGAAAAATCACCATTTACATCAACATACTGATAGCCATCAGTTAAATAAGAGCTGAGCCAGGAGAGGGCCGTTCCCTTAACTCCCACAGCATTTTCTAGTCTATCCAGAAGAATGGAATGATCAATGGTATCAAATGCTGCACTAAGGTCAAGCAACACAAGCAGCGAGACACAGCCCTGATCAGACGCCAACAGTAGGTCGTTTACTACTTTAACCAGAGCTGTCTCTGTGCTATGATGAGGTCTAAATCCTGACTGATACATTTCATGGATGTTATTCCTATGTAAATATGAGCATAACTGCTGTGCCACAGCTTTTTCAAGGATCTTGGAGATAAAGGGGAGGTTTGATATTGGCCGATAATTGGTCAGCTGACAGGGCTCAAGGTCAGGATTTTTAATCAGGGGTTTGATAACTGCTAGTTTAAAGGATTTGGGTACATAGCCAATCCTAAGAGAAGAATTTATTATTTTTAGAAGCGGTTCAATTACTTCAGGCATTATCTGTTTGAATAGACGTGTAGGTAAGGGATCTAGTACACAAGTTGAGGCTTTTGATGCGGAGATTAATTAAAGTAATTTAATTTCTCTAAGGGGAGTAAAACATTCTAATTGCTGATCTGATACAGTTATATTGTTAACTACAGGGTCACTTACATTGTCTGACCTTAAATTAGTAGTTTGAATTTTTTGTCGGATATTCTCAATTTTGTTATTAAAAAAATTCATGAAGTCGTTGCTACTACATACTGCAGGTGTGCGTGTGTCTATAGTGGACTTATTCCTGATTAATTTTGCTACAGTATTAAATAGGAATCTAGAATTATTTTTGTTATCTTCTATTAGGGAGGAGAGATATGTTGATCTAGCAGCACTAAGAGCTTTTCTATACTTCACAAAGCTCTCCTTCCACACGAATTTGAATCAGGGGCGATTTCTCAGAGACAACAAGGGAAGCCGAGCTTCCCCTAAAATTCTCTCCCCAAACTGCGGCATCTATGATATTGAATTCTCATTAAAACAATAACTTGCATAACATAATATATGCCCAAGATTGTATTTACGTTCATAACTATCCTGTAACTTATTTGAGTGATGTCTGACGAACTTGCAGTTCGCTACGAGAATCACCTTTGCTGCCAGGCTGTAACCAGCGTTGCCAGATACTGCTGACATTTTCCAGCCAAAATATGTTCAAAACCCACCAAAATGCACTTAAAATCGCCCAATCTGGCAACACTGGCTGTAACCTATTTCAATGGGCTCTATGCGCTGGCAGCCGGGTTTCCGTTGCAGTCTATGAGAGGGCTCTGAACAGCCAATTTCGGCTAGTTGTTATTGGTTAAAATCGACAAAATCATCACTTCCAGGGAAGCCGGGCTTCTCTGGGACTAAACGAGACAGTGGGAGGGGCAAGAAGCCGGGCTGATGAAGGATTATTGGAGGTAGTGTTTGAAAGACATGAGGAGGGCGGGCTCTGTACTTCGGCATTGGCGAGGAACACAGAAGTATGATCAGTCAGTCCCTAGCGGATGTTGAGAAAGTGTCGTCGTGTGCCAAAGTGCTGTCCGAATTTCTTTTCATATAAACGGTTCTTCTCATTGATGTCTCTGTACATTACTCTGTAAATAAATGTAAATATTACTCGTTGTGCTCTGTTAACTTTCATCCATTCTATCAGTTTGATCATTCGTGAATTCACTCATTTATTTCATTTGTAGTTCAATCTGGTTGTAGGCTAGCTTGAGCCTTATTGGGATCTGCAGTGCTAGCTGCTAACAGAAATTGGTGAAGTCTCTGGAAAGCACAACCAGCTGGTATGACAGGGTCACAGACCATTTTCTGGAAAAGGAGCGGAGGGCAGAATTTGTGTATAAATAGTGTTCATGTTCATGAATCTGAAGTGTGTATATTGTTCAGTAATGTTAAGAGAATGGTGGGCTCTGTGTTATAGGTTATACCTGGGTATAATATTCAAGGTTCTGTGTGTTGCATAGCCTACCTGGTTATGAATTTCCAGACTGTGTTGCAGAAGATGTTCAAGGATGTGTTGCACAGCTGGGTGTTGTGTTAAAGACTCTGTGTTGCATATCAGGGTATGATGTTCAAGGCTCTTCGTTGAATAGCCAGTGATTTTTGGATGTTTGATATTTTTGATTAAGGATATGAGGCACTAGCCTGGCAAGCCAGACTATAACATGAAATGTACAAGCAAAAATACTTTCTGCCACTAGGTAGGGTTGTCTAGTTCACTGTGCTAATGGGGCACACCTTTCTATGCTTTGATATCCGGCCTACAGGTTTTACGATGAATACGTAAAATGGGCTTCCCCTGTTTTAAAAACCAGCAGCCGCCACTGATTTGAACGCTACCAATTTTGTTTGATGCCATTTACGTTCCAACTTTCGAGTCGTCTGTTTTAAAGTCTGAGTGTCATCGTTTTACCAGGGTGCTAATTTTTTTGTCTCTGACCATTTTCCTTTTAAGAGGAGCTACATTATCTAAAGTATGGCGGAACATTGACTCTAAGCATTCAGTTGCCTGATCGAGTTCTGCAGGGGCTGACAGTGACCCAATCAAAGTTGATAACTCTGGGAGATCATTTATAAAGCTCTGTGCAGTAGTTGACGTGAATGTACATTTAACACAGTAGCGTGGTGAGGTGCATATATTATTACTCAGACATAGTTTGAATGAGATAAGAGTGAATGAGATAAGCGTGAGATCTGAGTGAACTTCAGACTGTGGAAGTGTGACTATATTTTCTACGTTTAACCCGAATGTTAGTATTAGATCGAGGGTGTGACCACCATTATGGGTCGGTCCTATGACATTCTGATTAATCCCTACTGAATCTAAAATGGACACAAACGCTGTTTTCAAAGAATCTTCTGAGTTATCGAAGTGAATATTAAAATCTCTGACAACTAAAGCTTTGTCTAAGGAAATAACCAGATCTGAGATAAAATCTGCAAATTCAGAAAGAAACTCAGAATATGGCCCCAGGGGCCTGTAAATAATAAGTAACGGAACTGGGTAGACTTATTTTTCGAGGCTACATACATTATATGAGTATGAAGAACTTCAAATGTATTAAATTTATAACCAGGTTTGTGTGTTACACCTAGATAATCATTATAAATAACCGCAACGCCTCCTCCTCTGCCAGTTAGACGAGGCTGGTGTATATAACTGTATCCAGGAGGACTAGCTTCATTTAATGCTATATATTCATTTGGCTTAATCCATGTTTCAGTTAAACAAAGTACATTAAACTCCTGATCAGTAATGAGTTCATTAACCATTAGCGCTTTAGATGTAAGAGATCTAATATTTAATAGCCCCACCTTTAGATCAAAGGTACTGACAGCGGCTGTACAGTCAGTCTGATCTAATTTTATATTGATTAGGTTACTGGAACAAACTCTCTGAGTATTTCTACTCTTTTGCTGATCTCGGGGAACAGACACAGTCTCAATGTAGTTTAAGGACTAAGAGATGGAGCTTGGAACGTAAACCAGATTCGCCTAAAGAGACAGTGTTAGTATTCATGGTGAGATAAATATGCTTATAGTGGGGACAGAAAGTCTGAGACCACACTGAAACTCTGGGACTTTTTAAAATTATTTTAATCAGTTAAAACTGGAAATAAACAACAAGTTTTAGAAAGTTTAAATATTTAGAATGAGGAAAGTAAATGTTCAATATCTTGAATATTTAATAGATGTGTGATATTGACCATGTGAGCTGAAACATGTGACATGAAACTCATGTAAATATTTCAGAGGTTCCACTGTTGACTCAAGTTGTTTTCAATGACATTTGTAATAAAAATAGTCCTAAATGAGAAAAGAATGCAACAGGAGCATTTTCACTCGCACTCTCAGACTTTTGGATCCCACTGTACAGTGGTGCTTGAAAGTTTGTGAACCCTTTAGAATTTTCTATATTTCTGCATAAATATGACCTAAAACATCATCAGATTTTCATACAAGTCCTAAAAGTAGATAAAGAGAACCCAGTTAAACAAATGAGACAAAAATATTATACTTGCTCATTTATTTATTGAGGAAAATTATCCAATATTACATATCTGTGAGTGGCAAAAGTATGTGAACTGTTGCTTTCAGTATCTGGTGTGACCCCCTTGTGCAGCAATAACTGCAACTAAACGTTTGCGGTAACTGTTGATCAGTCCTGCACACCGGCTTGGAGGAATTTTAGCCCATTCCTCCGTACAGAACAGCTTCAACTCTGGGATGTTGGTGGGTTTCCTCACATGAACTGCTCGCTTCAGGTCCTTCCACAACATTTCAATTGGATTAAGGTCAGGACTTTGACATGGCCATTCCAAAACATGAACTTTATTCTTCTTTAACCATTCTTTGGTAGAATGACTTGTGTGCTTAGGGTCATTGTCTTGCTGCATGACCCACCTTCTCTTGAGATTCAGTTCATGGACGGATGTCCTGACATTTTCCTTTAGAATTTGCTGGTATAATTCAGAATTCATTGTTCCATCAATGATGGCAAGCCGTCCTGGCCCAGATGCAGCAAAACAGGCCCAAACCATGATACTACCACCACCATGTTTCACAGATGGGATCAGGTTCTTATGCTGGAATGCAGTGTTTTCCTTTCTCCAAATATAACGCTTCTCATTTAAACCTAAAAGTTCTATTTTGGTTTCATCCATCCACAAAACATTTTTCTAATAGCCTTCTGGCTTGTCCACGTGATCTTTAGCAAACTGCAGATGAGCAGCAATGTTCTTTTTGGAGAGCAGTGGCTTTCTCCTTGCAGCCCTGCCATGCACACCATTGTTGTTCAGTGTTCTCCTGATGGTGGACTCATGAACATTAACATTAGCCAATGTGAGAGAGGCCTTCAGTTGCTTAGAAGTTACCCTGGGGTCCTTTGTGACCTTGCCGACTATTCCACGCCTTGCTCTTGGAGTGATCTTTGTTGGTCAACCACTCCTGGGGAGGGTAACAATGGTCTTGAATTTCCTCCATTTGTACACAATCTGTCTGACTGTGGATTGGTGGAGTCCAAACTCTTTAGAGATGGTTTTGTAACCTTTTCCAGCCTGATGAGCATCAACAACACTTTTTCTGAGGTCCTCAGAAATCTCCTTTGTTTGTGCCATGATACACTTCCACAAACATGTGTTGTGAAGATCAGACTTTGATAGATCCCTATTCTTTAAATAAAACGAGGTGCCCACTCACACCTGATTGTCATCCCATTGACTGAAAACACCTGACTCTAATTTCACCTTCAAATTAACTGCTAATCCTAGAGGTTCACATACTTTTGCCACTCACAGATATGTAATATTGGATAATTTTCCTCAATAAATAAATGAGCAAGTATAATATTTTTGTCTCATTTGTTTAACTGGGTTCTCTTTATCTACTTTTAGGACTTGTGTGAAAATCTGATGATGTTTTAGGTCATAATTATTCAGAAATATAGAAAATTCTAAAGGGTTCACAAACTTTCAAGCACCACTGTATGTTGTAAGTTGATGTAAAAGTTTACAGACTTTGAAATTTGTCATTACAATTTTTTTGTCTGATGATATATTTTTTCGGACGACTATAAAAGTGATGTTTATTTTTTCACAGCAGGTTTGATTTTGCAAATATTTTGTCCACAGAAGGAATGTAACCAATCAGGGAGCCAATCAGGGTGCCAACTCAACTAATCAGGACACCAATTCAATCAGTTGGGGGGCCAATCAGGGCACCAATTCAACCAGTTGGGGGGCCAATTAGGGCACCAATTCAACCAATGAGGGCACCATTTCAGGGCACCAATTCAACCACTCAGAGCACCAATCAGGGCACCAGTTTGACCACTCAGAGCACCAATCGGGGCACCAATTCGACCACTCAGGGCACCAATTGGGGCAGCAATTCGACCACTGAAAGCCCCAATTGGGGCACCAATTCAACTACTCATGGCACCAGTTCAACATGTCCGGGCGCCAATTAGGGTACCAATTCAACCAGTCAGGGTGCCAATCAGGGCATCAATTCAACAAGTCAGGGCACCAATTCATCCAATCAAGACACCAATTCAACTAGTTAGGGGGTTAATCAGGGCACCAATTCAACCAATGAGGGCACCATTTCAGGGCACCAATTCGTCCATTCGTCCAATCAGAGCACCAATCAGGGCACCAATTCGACCACTCAGAGCACCAATCAGGGTACCAATTCGACCACTCAGAGCACCAATCGGGGCACCAATTCAACCACTCAGAGCACCAATCAGGGCACCAATTCGACCACTCAGGGCACCAGTTCAACATGTCTGGGTGCCAGTTAGGGTACCAATTCAACCAGTCAGGGTGCCAATAAGGGCATCAATTCAACAAGTCAGGGTGCCAGTCAGGGCACAATTCATCCAATCAAGACACCAATTTAACCAGTTAGTGGGTTAATCAGGGCACCAAGTCATCCAATCAGGGGACCAGTTCAAACTTTTAGAGGGCTAATCAAAGCAGAAATTCACCAATGAGGGCATCATTTCAGGGCACCAATTCAACCACTCAGGGTGCCAAACAGGGCACCAATTCATCCAATCAGGGCAGCAATTCAACCAGTTAGGGGGCCAATCACCAATTCATCCAATCAGGGTACCCATTCAACCACTCAGCATGCAATCAGGGCACCAATTCAGGGCACCAGTTCAACCAATCAGGGCACCATTTCAGGGCACCAGTTCAACCAATCAGGGCACCATTTCAGGGCATCAGTTCAACCAATCAGGGTACCAATTCAACCTGTTGGGGGCCAATCAAGGCAGAAATTCACCAATGAGGGCACCAGAAGCAATCTCAGTGATACCACTAAACCCAGGCCTGGGCTATAGATATTGTTCTGGTGTGACCACCAACAACATACACTGCAGGGGACCAATTTATTTATAGTTATCATTATAGTTTTAATTATAGCTATCGGTATTGTAGGACCAGACCTTAACCCAATTCCAGTCATTTCAGTAATCTCTTTAGTTGTTTTCTTTGCTTGGTTCAGGTCAATAATTTGAACTTCTGAAACACAGGAACATCTTTTCCATGAGCAAGAGATACATCTTCCGAGATGTTTGTTTAAGAAATGAGAAGCTACTCACTGCTTCAGTGAGGGTTAAAAGACTTCTTGTCAGCTGAAGCACATTAATCACTGCAGTAATTATCTAATCAAAGACTCTTATGTATTTGCTTATTTAAATCCAAATGGTGACTTGCTTTTTTTTTCCCATCTAAATGCTCAGTCTAAGTACAGTTGTACAGAAATGGCTCAAAGAGACATTCCGGAGTTGTGTACATCTGCGATCCTCTTTCTCAGATCTGCACTGAGCTCCCTGGACTTTCCCACTGTATTGCGTGTTGGTCAATTCAATGAGTGCTGTAAACAAACCCTTTTTATGAAGGCACAGAGAAGCTACCAGCCGTAGTCAATCATGATCACTAACAGGAAGTTAAGAGACCTCGGCCATGGCAAGATAAGAGACATTTTGGAAGTTTCAGCACCTCTGAATTAATCATCTAAGTGAGCGTATGTAAATTTTTGACCTTGTATGTATAATTTTGACCCTGTGTTGATTTCAGAAAACCCAAAGAAAATTAAAACTTGTGCACTAAATTCTAGTGTTTTTTTTTATTAAAGCTGTATGCTGTACAATCATTCTGCCACAGAAAAAGAACAGTTCAAAGAAATTACTGAAAGCCCAAATATTGCCATGACATTCATATCCAAGATGACATTCATGTCACTGTATCTAAACTTCTGACCATAACTGTATTTATCACAGGTTTACCTTTATAATAGTGATGTGCCATTTGTGAACGGGTCAGACGAACAATGATCTCTAACTTGTGTGTGTATACACTACCGTTCAAAAGTTTGGGGTCACCCAGACAATTTTGTGTTTTCCATGAAAAGTCACACTTTTATTTACCACCATAAGTTGTAAAATGAATAGAAAATATAGTCAAGACATTTTTCTGGCCATTTTGAGCATTTAATCGACCCCACAAATGTGATGCTCCAGAAACTCAATCTGCTCAAAGGAAGGTCAGTTTTATAGCTTCTCTAAAGAGCTCAACTGTTTTCAGCTGTGCTAACATGATTGTACAAGGGTTTTCTAATCATCCATTAGCCTTCTGAGGCAATGAGCAAACACATTGTACCATTAGAACACTGGAGTGAGAGTTGCTGGAAATGGGCCTCTATACACCTATGGAGATATTGCACCAAAAACCAGACATTTGCAGCTAGAATAGTCATTTACCACATTAGCAATGTATAGAGTGGATTTCTGATTAGTTTAAAGTGATCTTCATTGAAAAGAACAGTGCTTTTCTTTCAAAAATAAGGACATTTCAAAGTGACCCCAAACTTTTGAACAGTAGTGTATATACATACAGTATATGAGTAATTTATTTTTGTATCCATCGACAATGCTGTAACTCTTGCAGTGCGGCATCCACAGAAATCTCAGTTTAACCTCAGAGCTGTTCGTTGTCTGATACAGAAATAAAAATGGCAATGAATCATTTAGGAGTCAAACGATCTGAGTCAGCATTCCCATCCCTACTTTAAAATAGAAACACATCAGATGTCTTTTATCTTTGTCCTAATCACACTTTCTGCTCCATTGTCCTCCTTTTATGCACGTAGGTGTCCAAAATGTAAAGACAATAACTGCAGACTGATTCGACGTGCAGTGAAGATGCTGATTGGACAGATAGGCGGGATGAGCTACGTGTCCTGAGGAACACTCACTCACATTCCAGAGGACATCTACATCTCATCTCGTCTCGTCCATCAGTTCATCGCTTCCACCCTCAGGGACATCCTCCTGCATTTTAGCCTTTCTTTTTTTGCTTGAGGAAGATGGTTAAGTAATTTCTGGCTCTGTTTAGTTTTTTCCTCGTTTTCTGTCCCTGGTCTCAGAGAGTAAAAAAGAAAAAAGGTGTTGACCTTTAAGCGGTAATGTGTTTCACAGGATCCAATGTGCTGCTGAAAAAAAAAAAAACAAGCAACTTATAAAAAGCTGTCTGTAGTTTCATTACAGGGATAAATGGCACACACCTTTATGAGAGCAAGAAAGGAGCAGAGCTTCGGAGGCAGAACAGCTGATTAATCGCGACTAATTCTACCAGGAATTGTGTGGTGCGGAGTGAAGGAGTGTAAAAGTGATAAAGTGTGAGCCTGAAACTCTGAGATTTATCCGTTCCCTGAACAGATTAGGCCCTCTAACAAGACCTGTATTAAGGGTGGAGGAAGGAAAATGATTTGTCATTCGAACAGCTGGCGCTTGCGGCCTTGAGATTTACGAGCTCGCCTATGAAAGCTGACGTAGCAGAGTGGAGGATTGTGGGGTAGCACAGCTAGCAGGGAGGTGATATCCAGGTGTAGGAGATCGAGACTCACCCTGCTTGGTATGCAGGTGAGTTACGTGTCTGTCGACACACACACATACACACACACGTAATCCTGATCTCCTGCATCACTGCAATCTCAGCGATCCCCATCTCCTCTTCACTGCCTGCAGTTCCGCCAGTAGGACCTGCTATTTTTAGCTAATCATCTTATCCTGAACTGCATAAGGAGTGAAATGGCCCAAATCTGTCCTGTGTGTCAGGGACGACCAAAACCATGACTACGACCAAAACTGCTTAAACTGTTACACCAAGAGACATACAGATTTAAACAGCTTTAAGTTACGATTGATCAATTTTACACAAACCCACCTGGATAACGAGACCGTCAATGATAGCATAGCTCACTCCGGCCCCGTCTAGTCCAGAAGGAATGATCTAAAAGTTGCGCAATAAATGTTGTGAGCTATATACACTATACAGTATACAAGCTATATATACCGTAGAACCAATATCCACCCTAGGAATACCGACCTATTTGCCAGAAAGAATCCAAAACAGTGAGGAATTGACCGAGAAGAAGCGATTTTTGTTGAACTGCTCATTAAGGCTTAATTAGTCCATAACTTCATTAATAATTGTAATGAAGCAAATCTGGGTAGAGGTTATATGCACCCTAGGTACCCCGACCTTCATGCCAGAAGGAATCAAAATCAGTGAAGAATTAAGAGAGAAGAAGCGATTTGTGTGGAAACGGCTCGTTAGGGATTGATTAATTACTCCATATCTGCATTATTAATTGTAATTATGCAAATTTGTGTGGAAGCTATTCATATGCACCCCAGGCAGACTGACCTTCCTGCCAAAAAGAATAAAAATCAGTGAAGAATTGAGACAGAAGGAGCAATTTTTGTGAAATGTGGACGACGGACAACACATAATGGGATAAGCTCATCACCCACCAGCCAGATGAGCTAATAATGTTAGCACAATAACAGATTGGAATGATCTCATCTCATCTCATTATCTCTAGCCGCTTTATCCTTCTACAGGGTCGCAGGCAAGCTGGAGCCTATCCCAGCTGACTACGGGCGAAAGGCGGGGTACACCCTGGACAAGTCGCCAGGTCATCACAGGGCTGACACATAGACACAGACAACCATTCACACTCACATTCACACCTACGCTCAATTTAGAGTCACCAGTTAACCTAACCTGCATGTCTTTGGACTGTGGGGGAAACCGGAGCACCCGGAGGAAACCCACGCGGACACGGGGAGAACATGCAAACTCCACACAGAAAGGCCCTCGCCGGCCCCGGGGCTCGAACCCAGGACCTTCTTGCTGTGAGGCGACAGCGCTAACCACTACACCACCGTGCCGCCCGATTGGAATGATATAATAGAAATATAGCACTACTTTTATCGGACATTAATCAGTAATCAGGTGGGGTGGGGTGGGGTGTTGAACTTACTGTTAATACCCTGAAGGAAAAAAATGCAGCTTTGCCTCTCTGATGGTTATGGTGTGTTTAGACCAAATGTAACCAGAGCGTCAGAACAGAATTCACTTTGGCTGCCCTGCCAATGACACCATCAAAGTCCGGAGATGATGTAGATGAAACAAGCAGCTACAAGCTTGGTCTTGATCTTGTGAACTTTATTTAAACTGGGAAATTTGCACCAACTGACCAGTTAACCACATAAAATTATTTTAAGGTAAGAAATCTTTTTTTTTTTTTTTAACAGCTTTATTGGCCTTCAAACAACAAAACTAAAAATTTACAAGACATGCAAATGAAACAAAACCATATAAAAAAAAGCAAAAAAGTAAGGTCCAAAAGGGTAGGCGCAAACGAGACCTAGAGTCCCACCCATGCAAGACACCCGCCGTACTAAAATGTTAAAAATCTCAAAGAACTTCGAGAAAAGAAAAACACAAGTAAAATCTATTGTGCCAATGGCAATCACAATTACGACCAAGGCTCCACAAGCAAGGCTGGTCAGTATCAAAAACATTAATTAACTGATCCTCGTACACATTAGTAACAAAAACCTTGAAAGACTTTAAACTAAGGAGATTACTAGGTGTAGATAATTTGCATATGAGGTTCCAGAGTTTAGTACCGCGATTGAAAAAAAAAGAGGACTGAAGAGTAGCAGTTTTACAAAAAGGTGTTTCTAAGGACTTAGTTTCACTAAACTGGGATCGTTGTGTGTGTGTGAGCGTGACCATGACTTACATACTTTAAGAAACTAGTATCAGTGTCAGCATGTCCGTATAAAGCCTTATAAAGAAAAATTAAGTCCTTTACTTTGCGGTCAAAGGTAAGAGGTAACAGATCCAGCTGAAAAGTCTTTCAATCAATAAAGGAAAATAATGAACAATTACTGTATGATTATATGTTCTGCCTCACTTGGGATCACCACCTTACTCGTGGTGGGGTGGTTTGCGTGTCCCAGTGACCCCGAGGGCTATGTCGGCTGGAGCTTCATGCTCCTGTTAGGGCCACCCATGCCGAACAGGTTGAAGGGTAGGGGCCAGACGAAGAGTGATCCCCCATCTCCCCCCCCTCCCCTCGGGAGGAGGTTGGTCTAGGGCTAACAACCCTATATCGTAAAAAGTAGATGTTACAAAATCATCGATGAGTAACTTTCAGCAACTGGGCCTGGGCAAGGTAGGGCCTTCAACACGAAGGTTTATGATGTGACACAGTGAAAGCCAGACAGAAACCATGGGGCCAAATGTACTCATACTCTGCGGATGCCTGCAAACAACATCATGTGGCAGGCTCTCGCTTGGAACCCACAGGGGAAAAGGAGAAGAGGCCACCCAAGGAATAGTTGGAGGAGGGACTTAGAAAGCTAGCTCCAGGGGTTGGGACTAAGCTGGACTGAACTTGGAAGGAGGGCCCAGAACCGTGTAAGCTGGAGGAAACTTGTCGCTGACCTATGGTCCGCAGGGGGCGACGGGCCCAAGGAAGTAAGTATGAGTACATGTTTGGTAGGAAAACAAACTTATTAAAAGCCGTTTGTGTGGAATTTGTGTGTTGATGCTAAGTCAATTTCGTCATGCAGTTTATAGGATACTTTTACTAGCCTTGGGTTTTAATCAACATTAATGTTACTTTGCGTGTAGCCTTCATTGGTCCAGTTGTTTTGAACCAATGATTTAGACGCATCATAAATAAATATTGAAACCCACCACCACAGTTATTCATTTCTCCACCATTGTACTCGGGAACATTTTGAATGGAATCCAAATTTACACAACTGTAAGGGACCAAACAGCAACACAAGAGGACACAGGAGTTTTTGATTCAAAAGGCAGGGTTTTATTTAGCCAAACATGTTTGAAAAAAGTTTACAAAGAACAAAATTAATAATAACTAGGCCTATAAATGAGGACGACTTAACTCTACTCACAGCCATCCAACATGATGTTAACTGAACAAAACTGACCCTCCCACAATGAGACAAAAGGGAACATATATCATAGCTTGGCCAAAACAAATAACACAGAAGGGGTAAACAAAACTACAACCCCGATTCCAAAAAAGTTGGGACAAAGTAGAAATTGTAAATAAAAACGGAATGCAATAATGTACAAATCTCAAAAACTGATATTGTATTCAAAATAGAACATAGACAACATATCAAATGTCGAAAGTGAGACATTTTGAAATTTCATGCCAAATATTGGCTCATTTGAAATTTCATGACAGCAACACATCTCAAAAAAGTTGGGACAGGGGCAATAAGAGGCTGGAAAAGTTAAAGGTACAAAAAAGGAACAGCTGGAGGGCCAAATTGCAACTCATTAGGTCAATTGGCAATAGGTCATTAACATCTCATCTCATTATCTCTAGCCGCTTTATCCTTCTACAGGGTCGCAGGCAAGCTGGAGCCTATCCCAACTGACTACGGGCGAAAGGCGGGGTACACCCTGGACAAGTCGCCAGGTCATCACAGGGCTGACACATAGACACAGACAACCATTCACACTCACACCTACGGTCAATTTAGAGTCACCAGTTAACCTAACCTGCATGTCTTTGGACTGTGGGGGAAACCGGAGCACCCGGAGGAAACCCACGCGGACACGGGGAGAACATGCAAACTCCACACAGAAAGGCCCTTGCCGGCCCCGGGGCTCGAACCCAGGACCTTCTTGCTGTGAGGCGACAGCACTAACCACTACACCACCGTGCCGCCGGTCATTAACATGACTGGGTATAAAAAGAGCATCTTGGAGTGGCAGCGGCTCTCAGAAGTAAAGATGAGAAGAGGATCACCAATCCCCCTAATTCTGCGCCGACAAATAGTGGAGCAATATCAGAAAGGAGTTCGACAGTGTAAAATTGCAAAGAGTTTGAACATATCATCATCTACAGTGCATAATATCATCAAAAGATTCAGAGAATCTGGAAGAATCTCTGTGCGTAAGGGTCAAGGCCGGAAAACCATACTGGGTGCCCGTGATCTTCGGGCCCTTAGACGGCACTGCATCACATACAGGCATGCTTCTGTATTGGAAATCACAAAATGGGCTCAGGAATATTTCCAGAGAACATTATCTGTGAACACAATTCACCGTGCCATCCGCCGTTGCCAGCTAAAACTCTATAGTTCAAAGAAGAAGCCGTATCTAAACATGATCCAGAAGCGCAGACGTCTTCTCTGGGCCAAGGCTCATTTAAAATGGGCTGTGGCAAAGTGGAAAACTGTTCTGTGGTCAGACGAATCAAAATTTGAAGTTCTTTATGGAAATCAGGGACGCCGTGTCATTCGGACTAAAGAGGAGAAGGACGACCCAAGTTGTTATCAGCGCTCAGTTCAGAAGCCTGCATCTCTGATGGTATGGGGTTGCATTAGTGCGTGTGGCATGGGCAGCTTACACATCTGGAAAGACACCATCAATGCTGAAAGGTATATCCAGGTTCTATGTAGAGCAACATATGCTCCCATCCAGACGACGTCTCTTTCAGGGAAGACCTTGCGTTTTCCAACATGACAATGCCAAACCACATACTGCATCAATTACAGCATCATGGCTGCGTAGAAGAAGGGTCCGGGTACTGAACTGGCCAGCCTGCAGTCCAGATCTTTCACCCATAGAAAACATTTGGCACATCATAAAACGGAAGATACGACAAAAAAGACCTAAGACAGTTGAGCAACTAGAATCCTACATTAGACAAGAATGGGTTAACATTCCTGTCCCTAAACTTGAGTAACTTGTCTCCTCAGTCCCCAGACATTTACAGACTGTTGTAAAGAGAAAAGGGGATGTCTCACAGTGGGAAACATGGCCTTGTCCCAACTTTTTTGAGATGTGTTGTTGTCATGAAATTTAAAATCACCTAATTTTTCTCTTTAAATGATACATTTTCTCAGTTTAAATATTTGATATGTCATCTATGTTCTATTCTGAATAAAATATGGAATTTTGAAACTTCCACATCATTGTAACATAGTGTTAAAATGTGTGCACTCCATATAAAACATCCATCCATCATCTGTAGCCGCTTATCCTGTACAGGGTTGCGGGCAAGTTGGAGCCTATCCCAGCTGACTATGGGCAAAAGGCGGGGTACACCCTGGACAAGTCGCCAGGTCATCACAGGGCTGACACAGAGACACACAACCATTCACACCTACGGTCAATTTAGAGCTACCAATTATCCTAATCTGCATGTCTTTGGACTGTGGGGGGAAACCCACGCAGACATGGGGAGAACATGCAAACTCCACACAGAAAGGCCCCCGTTGACCACTGGGCTCGAACCCAGAACCTTCACGCTGTGAGGCAACAGTGCTAACCACTACACCACTCTCATATAAAACAATGTAAGTTTAAAGCTAAAGTATAGGCCTACTGTCTTTCAGATTTTTCAAGTGTAGGTCATAAACAGAATTTTCCCGACACCCAGTTATTTTTGTTTAGTGGACTGAAAGCTACTGAATTCAAGTCACAGACTTCCGATTTTATTAGTTTTTTTTAACAGAACAATTAATGAATTTAAGGCCATGTGGCTCTAAATTCTCCACTATTTTTTCCTGCTTCACCATGACTCAGTTCAAGATACTACATCATGCATCACATGGTGGGCTTTCCCCGTTCGTGCAAGGCATTGTGGGATACAAATTTGAAACAGGAGAGAAAAATGGAGGACGTGAGTGTGCGAATGAAACGTGAAAGACCGACTACAGTAACAGAAAGAAAGTCAGAAGAAAAGATGTTATGTTACATACGAAGGAAAGGAAACGCAGGACCAAACTAATAAATATCGGCGCTCAGCGAGCACCTCGGTGTGATCAGCTGTTCGTTTAGCGACAGAATGATGGAACTGTCAGTGCAAGCTCAAAGGTAAACATGTAGATGGTAGTAATGCAACACTGTGGATGCCAGCTGCCGTAAAACCCAAAAGAAGAAGTAGAAGGTAAACCTGCGCATGCGCACACGGACTTCCTCTGTCTGCTTGACTGCGCAAAGCGAGCAATTTCATGCAAATTATTTGCTTTAATCCCCTCAAATTAAATAACTTCCCAGCCACAGAATGGTCTGATATTTTATGAGATGTCACAGAAATAAATATATATTAACAATGACCACGGGCAGCACGGTGGTGTAGTGGTTAGCGCTGTCGCCTCACAGCAAGAAGGTCTGGGTTCGAGCCCCGTGGCTGGCGAGGGCCTTTCTGTGCGGAGTTTACATGTTCTCCCCGTGTCCACGTGGGTTTCCTCCGGGTGCTCCGGTTTCCCCCACAGTCCAAAGACATGCAGGTTAGGTTAACTGGTGACTCTAAATTGGCCGTAGCTGTGAATGTGAGTGTGAATGGTTGTCTGTGTCTATGTGTCAGCCCTGTGATGACCTGGTGACTTGTCCAGGGTGTACCCCGCCTTTCGCCCGTAGTCAGCTGGGATAGGCTCCAGCTTGCCTGCGACCCTGTAGAACAGGATAAAGCGGCTAGAGATAATGAGATGAGATGAGGCAATGACCACATTTCAGAGGAAACTAAATTTCACCGATTTTATGAAATCGAAAAGACGTCTAGCTTTAAAGCAAATAAACTGTATTGTGTTAATTATTTGAGTTTGATTGTATAGATGACTGTAAATGATAAACTGTGCAGCAAACTAACAAGGTGCAAAGGTAGAATGTGGGATGATGTTACCCTGTGTGGCTTTGGCCATCACAACGAGTTTACAAAATTTTCTAGGATACTTTAGAGCGGAGCACTTCTAATTTCCGTTTTGGTTGCCGCTGAACGATGTCATAGCTCATTACCAAAAAATTAATGAAACTTAGCCTTCAACTTTATTCTTACGCCTTCATCACCGAAGACACGCCACCACTAGTCATGCTGCTGTTCACCACTAAGAAACGCTGTCTCACATAGGCAATGGCTGTGTCCAAAATCACTCATTCGTTCACTACTCCCTACTCACTATCTAGGGAATTCTATATAGAGGACTATATAGTGAGCAAAATACCAAAAGCAACCCTAAGGAGAGTTATTGACGTCACATGAGTCGTTGACCCTCTCAGCCACCCTGTAGGTGTTAGGGTCACTGGAGGCTGGGTGTGAACGGTGCTTTTGGTCCACTATATGATAAATACCTGGAACTCCCCACTAGTCAGATAGAGCTGAAGAAGCCTTTTGGATGAGAGGTGAAATGTCTTCTACCCCTTTTCCACCAAATCAGTTCCAGGGCTGGTTCGGAGCCGGTGCTGGTTCACAACTCGTTCAACTTGCGAGCCAGCTGAGAACCAGTTTGCTTTTCCATAGCTCGCGGGGCTAAGCGGAGCCACGTCATTACGTCACTGCATACGTCATTACGTCGCTGTATACGTCAGTTACGTCGCTGTATACGGAAGTTACGGCGCTACGTTTGCATAAACCTTGGCGCGAATATCGAAGCAAAAACAACATGGAAGAAGCAGCAGCAACAACAACAATAATAATAATGGATGACTTCGCGTTTGTACAGCTGCTGCTTCTCGTCGCTTAAAAATGGCGATCTTTCGCGGTCTTGTTATTGTTGTTGGTCTTAACAACTCCGCCCCCCCGCTGACGTAAGCGGTTCTTTCCTCTGGCCCAGCAGAGAGTTGGTGCGAGCCTGGAACTGGTTTTTCTGGTCCCAGAGCCAGTTCTTTGTCAGTGGAAACAGAAAACCCGGTTCCAAACTAAGCACTGGCCCTGAACCAGCCCTGGAACTGCTTTGGTGGAAAAGGGGCATTCAAGGATTTCAAGCAAGTCCAGTTGCTGTCTTTAGCATCTATGGTAGTCCTCATGTAGCACTTTATAGCCCTCACCTTTTAGCCTTGTCGCCGATATTCCCAACATATCCCAATGTTTCTCTCTCATGAGGTCGATAACTTCTTCTTCCTTACTGCGTATAGTCCCAACATTTATAGTAGCCAATTTTAGGAATGGTTTAGTTTTTCCTTTTTTCTTCTCTTTTCCTCTGTCGATTATTCCAAGTGTATCCATCCTTTCGATGCTTATCTTGAGTAACTTGAGCAATATTTATCCAGCAGTGGCTTGCTCAGTCTATGCTGCCTTCACCAGAGTCCCTTTAGTCGCCCCGTCCATAGACAAGAGCGTTATCCAGGATGCACCACAAGGAGTTGGGGCTGGATTTTGCATCCTGCATATTTAGTTGTCTTGCATTTTTTTTAATAAAATAATATTGTTCTTTAACTAGAACATGCTTGTTGTTTAATATTAATTATACATACCAGACACTTTTTCAATGGAAAAAAAAACATGCTTTCTATTCTCTTCTAGCAAGTTTCATTAATTTGGTTTGATAGCATGCAATATTGTTAGCATATCGCTTATCCTACGTGTATTACATCACTCCACCCAATGGAGAATGAGCATCGAATATGGTTTACAATATTGCATGGTTGTTTTACGTTGGAGATGTAAAACTTCTGCACTAGCAAGCAACTGTGACAATTTGTAAACAAACATGGCCACCAGGTTTGCTTCATTAATTATGGAAGATTTTGAGAGAATAATAATAATAATAATAATAATAATAATAATGGTTGGTTTTGTTTTGTGATATGTCTGATATATT